>NC_048301.1:44808972-45006314 GCF_013100865.1 Trachemys scripta elegans
AATAAATTTGTTAGTCTCTAAGGTGCCACAAGTACTCCTGTTCTTTTTGCGGATACAGACTAACACGGCTGCTACTCTGAAACCTATCTTCCCTAGAGCTGGCAACAGGTGGTGTCACCCCCAAAATATGCCAAACCTATGCACAACCCAGCTAGTGAGGATGGGGGAATCCCGTTACAATATCTGTATTAAACTACCTTTTGCTCTATATAATCTATGAAGTTGTATGGCCCCATTACTGTATTATCTGTTGAGCTATAATGATAATTTGACCCTTATATTCATACAGCTTAATTATTTAAATTATTTGTAGAAGGCAGTTCCCATTGCAACCACACTTGCAGCTCCTGGTATATAGGGCAGGAATGGATGTGGCTGAAAAATACTGTATTCCTTCAATTCCCAGTTTGTGGCTATCCCCAGTATTAGAATGGAAGTCGGTGAAGGAATTGGGGCAGCAGGAGTTCAAAGCAGCTTGTTCAAACGAGTCTATTTCATTACAGCAAGCTAATTCAATGTTGTGAGGACTGGTGGCTAGAACATACGAACAAGAGAGAGATATTTTTTTCTTGAAACTGTGGTGTTCATCAATCTGTTGTAACCTAGAATATTTAAATATTGACTCATGTAATTATTTTTGCACATAAATATAATATAATGTATTTGAAAACTTTTTTTCTTCATACAATTCAGTGTGCAAAATATATATGGCCAATTTTTTGACATCTAAATTATACATGCAAAACTGGGAACCAGGGGGTAAAAAACTCACATAATTTCCTTTTCATACCTCAACATGTGTATTCCCTATAAACAATTTAGGCCCTTTTAAAAAAATAATGTGACTCTTAATGGTTTTAGTTTTTATTATATTAAGAGTTTATTCCAAATTTTTAAATAAAATCTCTTCTGTTGGTTCACACAGCGACACAGGACTTTGAGTCAGAGCTCTCAGATATGTTCCTTGTCTCATTAAGGAAATGTTAAGGGATAAGGACTGGTAGATGTGATAATTTTGAGAAAATAAAGAAACAAAAGGTGCACAAGTATTTTGAAGTTTTGATGTCCTTTATTTAGTATATGGAGAAGTCAAACTCTTCAGCTTATAAGTTTGTGGGACGTGTCTTTCTTAACTGTTTCACTAGACTGTTGCCCAACATTTATAACCTCTCAGCACAGTTCAGTAGCTGTTCAACATTTGAAGGCTAGAGCCATAAAAGGACTTCGGTGCCTAACTCCAAAACTTATGTACCACTGAGAGCCTCAAAACTACCACTCAGCTGCCGGTTAACTCTGTAGGTACCTACATTTCCACTATAAAGTCCCCTAGGCATCTAAGTTTCTGGTGGTGGACGTGCACACAGTCACCTCATTTAGGCACCCAAGCACCCCTGTGGGATCCTCACACTAGGCATTGCTCCTCTTTTTTTTTCACCTGCAGGGCCTGATCCAATAGGCCTTCTGAGAGCACACCAAACCCCCCACAAAATAGATGGCAGTGACAGCAGTGCCCCCTGCTTGTAACTTTTAGTCTAGTGGTTAGAGCACTCACCCAGGATGTGCGAGACATAGGTTCAATTCCCCCCTCTGCCTGATGTGGACACGGGATTTGCACTTGGGTCTCTCATGTCTCAGGAGACTGCCCTAACCACTGGATCATGGGATATTGTGGGTAAGTCTCTCTTTGTTGTTGAAGCTGTGCCATTTTGGTCCATTGTCTATTTAATGTAAGAAACTATATGAATATAACCGTATAACCCGGTGGTTAGAGCATTCAGCTAGCAGGTGGGAAACCCAGGTTTCAGTCCCCCTTGTCCATGCATATTTAAAAAGATTTAAGGGGCACCACCATCTCCTCAGGCGTTTCATTGCAAGAAATGCCTTATGGTGCATAATTCCAGGTGAGTACTCATAACTAAGAATCTCAAGCAGAGATAAGCACCTTCCTATGACCTAAATCCCTCTCCACAGCACTTCCTACTGGTTATCTTAGAGGGCTCACTGCTCAGCATACTGACTCTTCTGGGTCCCCTTCTTAGACACCTAACTCTTCTCATGCATTGTATAGGGAGCTTAGGCTCCCAACTCAGGGCTATGGATTCCACTGGGTGGCAAGGTGCCTAAAAATTAGGTGCTGCAATGCTCTGTGTTGCAGCACCCTGGCAACTTGGAAGATTGTCTTAATTATATTGTAATACAACAACTTTTCTGTATCTGGAAAAACAAACAACTAAAAAAATCCTAATACAGTACAAATGTGTTTAATAATATTTCTATTGTGTATTGATGCACTGAGTTGTTATGAGTTATATTGTTATAGATTAATGTTGCTGAGCTTCAATGATGAGCTGATTTGCAGTGTGCTTTGGTACACATCTCATCTCCTAATGAAGTGTGCTCAAAGCATCCTAAAGCAGCTGTAAGTGCAAGTATGTATTTTGTGTGTGTGTGTGTTGATCTATAGAGGTTTAGTGGTATACAGAGAGATATATGAACATTTAGTGGAAAAAATCCCACCTGTTGTGTTGAGAGTGGAGTTTCGCTAATGGAGTTTTGGGGGCATTTTTGTGGGGGAGGTGTGGAGATGCTGGTTTTGCTTTTGTTGTATTGTTGTTGTTTTAACTAATGTTACATACTACCATAATAGTGGATGGATATATTTTTATATTTTATAAATCACAAGAAGTAAAAATAAATTTAAAAATAAATATACACGTGTGCACATTTGTATGCATGTATATATTATTCTTATTAATGAAATGTTGACTTTATATGTATCTCTTCTTTTTTTAAAACCAAAGCATAAAAAGAATGGTTCATAGGTTTGCTTTAATTCTCACCCCTCCTCCCACCCCCTCCCCCCCACATTTAATCTGGCAGTTAGAATACATATTATATGTGAAATCAAATACTGGTTTAAGGTTGTTCAGTGTGTAGGCACCAAGCAGCTGATCTTGCAGAAACTTATGTGTGTGAGTAGGCACACTGATATCAATGGGCCTACTCATGTGTTTAATGTTAAGCACATGTATGTGTCTTTGCAGGACCAGGGCCCAGGGAGATAAAGATGAAAAGAGAGCTGAATCTTAATTATTTTAAGGTAATTTTGATATACGTGCTGTGTGTGCTCATTAAGCTGCTAAGTATCATGTCACAATTTTTGGAAAAGGAGGTGGTACTGACAATATTTTTTATGCTGATCAGACCTTTTTGGGCTGAACAAACATAATGGATGATAATTTCTCTAGTCATTTTTGGATGAACTGTCAGAAATATGAATGAAGAATTACACTTCCATGAGATGTTAAAAAACAAAAACAAACAAACTGATAAGTTAACAAGAGCCTATTGTGGTGGTGTGAATGCAGGACTAGGAGCTAATGATCCTAAGTTTTAAACCTAGCTCAGACACTAATTTCTTCTGTGGGAAAGCCACATAACATCTCATACTCTGCCTTTCCATCCAGTCAGGATAATGTATACTACCTACTTCTCACAGATACTGCTTGTATCTTTATATAAGTTTGTTAGTACTCAGTTACCACAGTGATGAGCTCATTTCAGCTACCTAAATAGCTAGAAAGATCCAAGAGATTGAGGATCTTCAACTGTCATTAAAGTTCATGGGAATTGAGGGCTCTCATCCTTACTGCCTCTGTGAAAGTCCCTTTTAAATCATATTTGTCAGTTGAAATTTTTTTCTAGACACAGCTGAAATTATATCCGAATACATAATTACCTCATCAGTTACTTCATCTGTGTGTTTACAGTTTCAGTTATCGCATTTTAATATACCTTGGCATTTACTGTATTAATGGATAAATATTCACATTTAGGCTAATACATAAGAAAATATGACTTTATAATGAACCCCAGTAATGAATCCTTATGAGAGGAGTAGGTGTTTTAAGAGGCCCACGTGACATGGAAAGAGTGGTGCATTGAATATATGGCCAAGTAAGTGAATAGGACAGCAGTGGAGGAAAAAATGTCTCTGGGAGCAATGTTTTTATAAGCACTGGTGGAAAAACAATCTGGCAAAGAAGAGTGAAGCTCCTATGCCAAGTTGAATGCAAAGCCACTAAAGAACTTTTGGAACTCCAATACATGTTTTGTGGAGTTTTCTTTGCAGTGTGTTTGCATATCTTTGGGACCAGCTTGTCAGAACTGGAATGGAGTCCTTCTGTACTTGACCTCTTGCTCTATAACTATTGTACATATTTACCTCAGGAATAGACACCGGGTTAGGTAAGCTCATACTGTGTATGGTCTTTCAGCATATACCACTGTTACCACCAAATATTTTTCCTTCCCCCAAACAGTGTCTAGCAAACCTTGCAGTTGCACAGAAAATGTTCCCATTCACTCCACACTAATAGAGAAACAATCTTAGTATAGGCTTAAACTACCCGAACTGTTAAAAGTGCCTGAAAAATACCTACCATGGCCCAAATCCTGCTCTCCTTATATGAACAGCCCCATTGCAATCAGCCCTATGATTAAGCTACGCATGTGCGTAAGGCAAGCAGGCTTTTTAAGATCTGAACACCAAGGAGGGAGAAGAATTTTTAAGATAGTTATAAGTAAAGAGATGAGATGAAATTAAGGAAGAGAATACATGGGCTGAGAATTAGGAAAATCTTTCACCTAGTAAGATCAACAAAGTGCAATAATGTCCCATGTGTAATGAAAGAAGAAAGATTAGGACAATAGGAAATAATCCCTTATTGACAAAGGAGCTAGACCTTCATAGGTGTCTGCCAGCTCTATCTATGATGATATGCCACCTCATCTTTCAGCTTAACTTTTGGCACCTATAGCAATACAGATTAGAATTTTTTTTAAAGCAGTAACATCTAGCTTCTTGGTGGATCCCACAGGCTGGTCTCCTGATGGCTTTGAATTGCCTTTGGGTCTCTCATGTGATTATATGACTGTGGGACTGGCTAGACAATGCTTCCTCTGGGAGCAATTTAACCTTTAATTTTGAGGAATTTGTGCTAGTTACATATCTATGTACATCAGTAATGTGTTGTGGTTTGTGCTTTGCATATGTATTATCTGTTTCTACATACATTTTAAATTGAATCTGTGTTATATGAAATCGGCATATTGCCTTCAAAGACCACCTACAATCAAGATTCTGACATCATGTTTTTCTTGAAAGTCAGTGTGATAAATTGCACAAATCATGCTTTCCAGCCCTTTACTGTTCTTACTAGTGAGCAGTTTACTAATCAGACAGAAGAGCAATAATTGCAACAGTGCTCCCTGGATGCAAAAATATATACGTTTTACATATGTTGTATTCATTCTTTTATTTTGTATGAACAGTTGGGATTTTTCACTGTTCTTTCTTAATGCTCTCAATCCCCACCTGGCTTCTTGACTTCATAATGACTTAAAGACTTTAAGGATTTAAATTTTTCTAGACCTTTTCCTTTACACTATTTTCATTTCCACTTTGATTTTAATGGTGTCTCAAGAAAAATGAATGATCAATAGCTACTTCTAATAAAGATTGTAGTTTTATTTCTTTTGCACATGTTTTGCAGTACAGAGGATTTTTAAGGATTAATTAATACTACTTTGTGTATTACTGTAGCTATTGGCCCTAATTAAATTCATTAAAATCTCTAAGTATTAATGTGTGCCATAAAAACAGGATTCCGATTCAGCTATTTTAGTAATGCCTTAACAATGACAATATCATCATAGAACACAGGGATATAATGTTGTGTTTTGGATTGTATTTTCTTCTAAACTTTTAACAAGCTTAAACCAGACAATTTTCCAAGTATTTATAATTTTGGGACAGGACTGACATTTATTTCATAATTCAAAGTAATCTTTATCCTTGAATAAATAATAGCCTTATTAATGGTTTTCACACATTAAATTTTATAATCTAAAAAGTTGTAAGTATTTATGAGTTTCCAGATACAGTATCTGTTTCACTGCCCTGGAAAATACAGATTCTTAAGAAGACAAAAGAAAATAGAGGAGCAAACAAAACAGATAGATATCTTGCATTGCTCAAGCTAGATGTAGTTGGGTTTTTTGGTGACCTATTTTAGGCTCTGATTATTATTTTTTATTTGTATTGTAGTAACAACCAGAGGCCCAAACCAAGATGCATTGTGATGGGTGCTACACCGACACATAGCAAGAGACAATCCCTGCCCTGAAGAGTTTACAAGCTAAATAAACAAGATAAACTAAAGGTGGGAGGGAAAACTGAAGTGAAGTAATACACACACACACACAGCCAGGAATAGAACCTAGATCTTCTAATGCCAAGTCCAGTGCTCTGTCCACTAAATCATACTGCTTCTGATGGTTCAACCACTTGAATTCAGTGGGACCACTCTTATGGTTGAATTACTCAGACATTGCAGGATTGGCGCTTTAATATGTAGCAAACTCCATCATAAAATGATGCACTTATTTTTTACCGATAAAGTAAGATATTATGGCCAGATTCAGATACCTATGGTCAGGCTGAGCAGTTCCTTACTCCACAAAAAGTCCTATTGACTTCAATGGATGTACTCATGGTGTAGGATAGTATTCAACATGAGCAAAATTATCCCAAACTATTTTTATGCTAAGTGTTGAAATGTATTATTATTCATATTGTCCAAATAATATTCTCTCTGAAGTTTGGGTTATAGATAGTGGGCCTGATTCTGTTTCTCTGCCTGCCAAACTCTCATTGACTGTAATGGGAACCTTGTTTTCTTTGTTCAAGACAGGCCCATTATGGCCAAGGCACATGAACATGTTTATTTTAAGGTTTTGCTAAGGAACCGAATGGACTGTACACTTCATATGTTTCACAATAGCTATTCCTATCCTTATGTGACTCTAATTGTGATCTTTAGTCGAAGTCCCTGTATGTTCTGTGTTTAAATGAAAGGCCTTTAATGGTTAGAGCACTCTCCTGTGCTTCTTGTGTGGTGATATGAAATTCATTTTTTTTTTTTTCGTAATAGGAACTCTGAATCTCTGAATGCTTTTTGAGGTTAAGAACTTCTCATAATAACAATTTCCTGGCAGGAACAAGGCCTGGTCAGGAACTGAAAATGCTGATTTGTTAAAACTGAAATGGTTCATGGGAAAAGGTTGGTTTTGACAAATCTCCCAATTCAAAAAAATTTTTAAAAGAAAGTTTCAAAATTATCAAAATGTCTAGTTTTAATATTTTCTAAATAAATTTTCTAAATAAATTTCTAAATTTTCTAAAAATTTTTATCCTTTGGTTTCAAATGTTTTTTTTTGTTTGTTTTGTTTTGCACTTTTAATTAATTTATATTAAAACATTTTTTTTAAAAAGTTAAAATGTTGAAATCAATATGAAACATTTTTGAAATTAGCAAAACCAAACATTGATTTGATTGATTTGATCAGAAATTTTCTTTGGGTTACCAATTCACAAAAAATGTTATGATTTTGACTTTTTGGATTAAGTCTGGATGGGGAAAATTTTCAAAATCTGAAAAATTTTTATGGGGCAGGAAAACTATTTCCCATCCAGCAAAAAAAAGTGAATGATTCACGTCATGTGAACGTTTGAACAAGATCTCCATGGTCATTTTTACGTTATATAAAGGTTAAAAACCACACTGCCCCATTTTAAACGGTCTCTAATTGTCCATTCAGAATAAAGTGTAAAGTATTTAAATAGTCAGCACTGAGGTATATATCCAGAATTAAATTTAAAAATCTTGATTGGATAATACATCAATGAGTGATTATTACTAAACTCAGTTTTGCTCATTTTGGAATTTTGGGGGAAGGATAGCTCAGTGGTTTGAGCATTGGCCTGCTAAACCCAGGGTTGTGAGTTCAATCCTTGAGGGGGCCACTTGGGGATCTGGGGCAAAATCAGTTACTTGGTCCTGCTAGTGAAGGCAGGGGGCTGGACTCAATGACCTTTCAAGGTCCCTTCCAGTTCTAGGAAATGGGATATCTCCATTAATTATTATTATAAATAAAAAAAATAAATAAAAATAAATACATAAATATTGTGGAGTAAGGAATTCTGGCATGGGTGATTTTTGTGGATAAACTACATGGAGGTGGGGGAGGGAGGAGGAAATATATCTGTTAGATTAATATTTATTAATGGCAGGTGTTTGTAATTGCTCAGGGGGGTTGGAATGATAGAATATCTCCTGGGGAGATGGATTAGTGGGCAGGTGATGCAGTCATGAGTATCAAATTCCTCTTCAATTTTTCACCTGGATACCACCTCCATATATATATGGGGTGTGAGCCTGTGCTACATCCATATATCCTGCAAAAACCCCAGACAGCTGTATTTTTGTTGATTATATAAAAAAGCATTGTAGTTAGTTAGGTATGGAGGAAAATAGAACATTTAATGAATTATGAAATACTGTTTAGGCATCCAAGTGCATCCTAATTATGTCAACATAGCTCTGACATTACTTACTATTTGTAAAATAAGCTCTTACCTAAAACTGACTATTCTCACTTTAAAAGTAAGAAACAGAAGAATGTTCACAGCATTTTAATTAGGACTACAGTCTTTATGTTAATCAAGATCAACTGTATGATGAATGACAGTTCGTATCTCTGTTGTCCCAACTGTCCTGGGACCAGGAATTAAAGCTAGGTCTGCTGTGTGCCAGTGAAGAGCATTACTATTAAGCTTTCCCAGACTGCTTGTGTATGTGTGTGCTTTAAAGCCGCTGTACATGTAAGTGAGCATGCTTTCCTACACAGGGGATAATGTGATCATAATTCTAAAAGCATGGCCTGGCAAGTTGAAAAAGTTAGCTATTGCAGCCTGACACATATGCTTCATTTGGGGGACTTTTTCTAGTTTTGTTTCCTTGAATGTTCATTTATCTTACTCCTTTTACTCCTCCTGTTTAAAACAATTAATCAAAATCCCCAATAGCTTTTAAACAGTCTTTGTTGCTAAAGCGCATAATGTGCCTTTAAAAAAATACTGGAAAATTTTATTTTCACAATGGGCTTAGTCTAAACCTGGCCAGTGCAGTGAGAAGGAGAAAAGATGCTCTCCAGTCAGATCTCTGTTAGAGAAATTCTACAGGCCAGGGCAAGCTTTCTCTGAGCTGGCTGGGGAAGACAACAATAGCTAACAATTTCTGTGGGGGAGAGAGGGGCTCTATAATACAGACCATGCCACCTTGTAGAAATGGAAAGTGGGCTGGCGTATTAGCCTTCCCTTTTTCCTGGTGCTCTCAAATGCTATGGAGAGATCCTGCCCAATTGCTTATGGGTCAATCCAAAGCCATTGAAGTCGATGGGGGTTCTTCAGTTGTCTTCAATGCACTTTTGATCAGGCCTTAAGGGAGGAAAAGAAGCTCTTTATGCGCTCTTTGCCCATCTGATATAGCAGTGTCACACACAACAGGATTTATCCTTGTCTCCCTGCATCCATCTCATTTACATAGTAGGTGTATAGATACTACTTACAGAAATGATTGATATGAAGATCAGAGAGGTGATATAATACTGTATTTTGTAGGTAGGATATCTCCCAAGTGGCCCAACCAGACAGTCATATTCCAGCATTACAATCAGTCTCCGAAGTCATGTTGATAATTAGCTTTGATAGTAGCAAAGATGTTTGCACACTGGGGGAATAAATATTATGGCCTAAATTTTCCCGAAGTGGTTGGTGGGTACCTCAGTTTCTGGGTGCACACCTTGAGATATCTTAAAGCAGCGTCAGTTTCAGAGCACAGGTTTTCACCAATTCTGAAAATCCAAATACTTTAAAGCAGCTCAGGTTGGGAACCTGAAAATAAAGGCATCCAAAATCATTAGTCACTTTTGAAAATGTAGGCTACATCAATACATCTTAATTTCAAGGATTACATATTGTATATTAAGGTCAATGAAAATACATTTTAATACAAGGATAATTGTCACTATAGTTAATATAAAAGCAACTAAACACTTTGAAACAAAATAAAGATATTACCCTTTCTAAACAAAGCATTAACAAGTGAGACATTTTCTGTCTTCTGAGGAATACAGTTTACCAGTGTTTCATATATACAGTAATCTCTGTACTTTATTGTAGCGCCTATCAATATGAAATTAATCATGGCTGATAGGTTCAGTTACTCTAAAATTCTCTTTTAATGAGAGATGCCACTAATTTATATAAACACACAATACAGACCACCTGTGGTGTTGAGCATTTTGATTTGAGGGATTTGTTTAAAGAACAAATCAGGACATGCGGGCTATGTATTTTTTTTTTTTAAAGATCCTGTAAAATTACTCTCTGAGTTGAGCCCAATCTTTTCTGTAATATTTAAATAAAAAAAATTAATAAATTTACAAAGATCTAAAGGTTTCCTATGTAGGTTCCCATATGGGTCCAATCTTGCAAATCCTTACTCGTATGAGTAAGTGTTTTCTAGATCTGGGCTGTGTTTGTAATTTATTTGCTATATTTTGTTATCTTTTGTAGTAATAGCATATTTTTAAAAGGATCCCCTATCTACTATACACTTTCTAGACACAGCCTCATTCTATTTATAGGGTGATTTGCACTTTTTTGCGGGGGTAGAAAATAACAGCAAAATGAATTAGGGATAGCACAAAAAGAGAACTATAAAAGAAGTTTGATTGTTGCTTAAAGCCAGACAGACACATGTAAAAACAATAATAAATATGTATCCAGCCAATCTAATATGCTTGTTTGGGCAGTTTTTGGCTGGAAAAGCATAAGTGAGTAATTAGATAGTTGCTGCCTTGATTGAGCTTAATAGGAAACATTTCAATTAGGCTAAAACTACATAGAGAGGAAGTAGGCTTTATAAAGGGAAACATTCCTTGTCATGCAACTGTCAGCTTTTGCCCACACTAAGAGATGGGATTAAGTGGATCTATGTAAAGGAAGCAAAAAAAGAAATGATTGCAGTAATTAGACTTATACTTAAACACTGTGTCTTCTGATATTTCTTGATGATTCCAGCTTCGATAACATAGCTCTTATAACCTCTTCCATGGATTTAAGGCCATAATTTGTTACAGGCAAGGGGTTTAAGTTTCTGCTCTTAAAAAAAGAGACATTTTCTCATTCTGTATAATCTAACATTCTTCTGTTTGCCCCAAGCTACCTACACTGTAAAGAGTGATCAGAAGAGCCATTTGGGACGAGTTTATATAGTTGGTGTTTTTATAGTATATCTAAGGTTAAAATGTCCATGTAGGACACTCTTTCTAGATTAAAACAGTCTCCATGAAGGATTGAGATTGTGGAGAAGACTCCTCCTTCAGGAAGTTGTTTCTCCATCAGTAGCAGATGCGTAATACCTAAATTGGTATTGTATGGCTTTCTATGCCTGTTCTTACAGGGGTGGAGTCACAGACACCATATATGGCAATCCGCCTCACGGGAATTTTGTCAATGCTGAGGCCATCCCTAGCCTCCCAACAACAATTAGGGGAGCAAGTACTTCCATGACTGACTGATGCATTAAAACAAAATTGACCAGATGTTGTCTGTTTCCCTCTGCCCTCACCCCCCATGATGGGGGTCACCTACAGGGTTATATTAGTCCTAGTTCTGTCATAACTCCTGCAGGTTGCATAGCTTGAGTAGTGGAGAATGGAAAGACAGAAACAGACAGATGACTGCAGCACAGGGAGTTGCAGTTGTGCAGGAGGTAGGAAGCTCATTTACAGTACGTGGGCTCTGCTCCATAACTACCTGCTGTGGAAATAGGGTTCTTTTCCTTTTATCAGCCTGCTGCAATGGGCTGAACTTTCCCCTGGATAAATTAGTTGCTGAGCAGCCATTTGTAGCCTTGAAAATAGAAAATATTTCCAGCTGGATAGACCCTGAAATGAGTAAAAATGGCTGTCTTTTATTTACTACCACATTGTTAGACTACCCTAGTTCTGTACAATGTTACCAGTAAGTTATGACAGATATTCTCTTTCATGTAGCAGCAATGTGCTACACTAAGCAGGATCATGCTGGGTTAATACTCTAATTAATTACTTTCAAGGGACACGTGGGTGCTGCAAGAAATGCTGTTGGTGATTCAGAAGGTGATAGTCTGCCCTCTGAGTATTGGATCAATGCTCCAGCATGAATCAACACTCTGAAACATTCTGATAGCCTCACAGTAAAGGTGCTAAAATAATTATTTTTGTATTAAGAAAATAATTTTAAAATACACTTCAGAAGCATTTAACTTTCTGACACCAACTTCAAGAGAAACCTGAAGCTGTCTAATAGAATGACCCCTGCCAGTTTGTATTCAGGTTTTGGGAGGTGCAGAGGGCACTCAGTCCGTTGAGCATGAAATTGCAGAACTCAGGGGAAGGCTCACTTTACCTGCTTAAAATCAGAATGAAATAAGTGTTGATGTGACCTCACCAACTGAGACAAGACAATAGCCATTTTCAGTTGCATGTATTAAAGCTTACTGTACAGGCTAGGGTAAAGAGGTTAATTAATGTAAACAGAGAATAATATTGATTGGGTTTTATCTTTTTTCTGTGTAAAAGTTTAACAAAAATAAAAATTTCATTTTGGCATACATGGAAAACTAGGTAGAATTTGCATATTTTCACATAGTACAGCAGCTAACTCCTATTGAGATCATTGTGGGATTGTCGCTGTTGCTGTTTAAGCCTGGTGTCGAGTTTGTTTAGCCTGGAAATACTTGGCCTGAGGTAAAGAATCATTGGAGGTTTGCACATCCGCAGTTATAATTTAGTAATTTGTGTTTGCATGATGTATGACAAATTGACTAATGAGTGCCCTAAAGAGAAATGCCAGCCTGGCATTTCATAGGCAGCAATCTTATGGTAATACTCAGGTGTACGGTCTACCCTAAAGGACAGAAATTACTCCACTGCTCCATTATATTTTGTATTTCACTTAGGTTTGAAGTATATGTATAGTCTTTTTTTCCAGGAGCTGCTTTTAGATGGAGTTCTGCATTATGACAGAAGCTTGACTTTCTGCCAGAAAAGTTGGAAATGGAGGCAACTTAAAATAAATACTGATGGTATTTCTCTCTCTTTCTTTCTTTTTTTTTTTTTTTTTTTTTAAGGAAAGGCATATGTTCATATCCTAACTTTTCCCAATAGAGGGTCAATTACAACCAGTTGGCTGCAAATCCAATCCAAGAAAAATACTGAGTAAAGAAACTACAGCAGCAGGTACCAAGGGCCTCTAGTACAGTCATTCACTCTCAGTACATGTGAAATGTGAACATAAAGCCTACGGGTAAGATATTTTTAGGCCCTGTGTTTCCCAAGATGGCCTAAAATGAATCAATACGTTAAGCAGACATTTTTGCATAGTTAGATATTTTCCTGGATAGCCTTCTAAATGTCCACAATGGTATGAGCTCTTTTATGTGAATTGTGAGAATAGAACAATATCTTATTTAGAAAAATCCACCTGGCCAAGTGCTCACATATAGGCACATAGTCTGCAACATGTGTTTATAGGGCTGAAATGTCTAACCTTTGCAGCCAAATTTTAAAAAATAAATGAATAAGAATGCATCCACAATGGTATACATGAATGGGATTACATTTTATGTTTACAGAAGTGGTCCATTTTCTAGATTTTTGTTCTGGAATTCCCAGAAATGAAGACTGGCATGTACATATTAGGATATACACATAAACATGTCCCCACCCATCACAATGTCCCCGTTATCTGAGGTCACACACTTAAGTAGATCCAGTCCATATTCATCGGCTGTGCAAACTGGAGGAGGCAAAGGACTATATACAAAATATGTTTTGTTTTTTTTAATACTGCACATACACAGCCTGTCATCATGCTGGTGCTACCAAGATGATTCTCTTTCTCCTTGTCTAACGTTTTGTGCCAGACCAGATTCTCATACACACATTTTGTATCAGATCTACCTTGCTGAAATGATGGTGAGGAGAATTGTAATGCCCACAAACCTCCAAGTCAACAAAGGTAAGCATCAATAAATTGTGTGCCAGCATTTCTGTCAGACTGGCATTAAAACGATGGTCACGGGTCAGATAGAGTAGAATTTAGATCAGGTCAAGCAGGCTGGACACAGATCAGCAGTATCTCTCCACACATAACATTCATACCTGAACTTTGCCTACTGTTTTAATGAACTGTCATACAGACCAGCTGCAGGAGTAGAGAGAGAAGTTTCACCTCTCTATAAGTCGAAGCATTTACTGACTCTGACCAGTTTATGAGGCCAGTAAACTGGTTTGAAGTGGGTTCCCCTCCATCCCCAGCTTTACTCTGACCACTTTTCATCAGTACGTACTACTTCTCATTGTCACTTGTGCTCCATGCAGGGCCGGCTCCAGGCACCAGCTTAACAAGCAGGTGCTTGGGGCGGCCAAGGGAGAGGGGCGGCACCTGTGGCAGTTCGGGGGCGGCAGGTCCCTCACTCCCTCTAGGAGCCAAGGAACTGCCGCCGCCGATCACGGCTTTTTTTTTTTTTTTTTTTTTTGCGCGTTTGGGGCAGCAGAAATGCTGGAGCCGGCCCTGGCTCCATGGATGCATGCTCATATGTTTCCAAATAAACAACTAGAGCTGATCAAAAATTTTTTGATGGAACAGTTTTCCATTAAAAAAAAATGTGATTATGTTGGAATTGAAACATGTATGGGAATTATGATTTTTTTGCTGGGAAATACTGAAAATGAATTGTTTTGTTTTGATAAGCTAATAGCGTGTCATTTTGATAAGATAAAAGTGTTTCATTTTGTCTTATTTCGATGAACTTTGTTTCAATGCTTATATTATCATGACAGTAATATATTATTATATTTAATATGATATATAATATTATATGCAAAAATACATCAAGAGAACATTATTAAGCTCCCAAAGTCAAGCACTCAAAAATTCAGAAATGACAGAATTAAGACTGCCTGGGCCACCTTAATTGGGCCCCTGGGTGCTTATGCATGGTCTATAATTACTTTGCCCAGGCAGTCCTCTCTCTATGGGGATGGGCCATATGCAGTCCAGTCAAATGTAGGCATTGTGAAGAGATGACACATGCTCATTTGCTCAGTGGAGATGGCATATGCACAGACTGGTCAGTGCTAGGAACTGTGAGGACCTAACCTTCAGAAATTTTAGCTATTAATTTCTAGTAAGTCTCTACTGAGTGTGTGTAAATGCAATTTTTTAAAGACTTGTAGCTTGGAAAAATTCAGGTGAATTTTCACAGAGACAGCACAAGGCATGTTCCTGACACAAATGACACTTTCTTTCCTATTTCAAGTCCAGGGCCGGCTGCAGGCACCAGCGCAGGAAGCAGGTGTTTGGGGCGACCAAGGGAAAGGCACGTCTGGGTCTTCAGCGGCAATTCGGTGGCAAGTCCCTCTCAGAGGGAAGGACCGGCTGCTGAATTGCCGCTGAAGAATGAAGCAGCGCGGTAGAGCTGCCGCTGAAGTGCCGTGGATCGCAGCTTTATCTTTTTTTTTTCTTTGTCGCTTGGGGCGGCAAAAAAGCTGGAGCAGGCCCTGTTCAAGTCAATGTTCTAAATCACAGGTGTGAGGGAGATGCGTGTGGGAGAGGGGGTTTACATTGAAAAACAATTTATTTTTCCATAACCACATTCTCAGAAATGGTTCAACTGTTTTGGCTGAAATTTTCCAAAAGTATACAACCTGAGGCAGATACCCAGAATGGAAAATGTCAGCCCAAATGGTTGAAGTTTGGCAAAGTTATAAGCAACTCAAAACAAGGTCTTATCATGGGTAACCATAATAGCAGGTGATGCTACCAACCCCACTAGAGTATATTGTATTTAACATTTTAATATAATTTTAAAGTTGAAACAAAATGAATTGAAATGATAAAGTCAAAATGAAATGTTTTTGCCTGTCGAGACAAAATTATTCAATGTTATCAAAATAAAATGATTCAATGGTCCCAAATTGAATTTTTTTTAGAATTTTAGTTTTGCGGAACATTTGAAACTTTGGTTTTTGTTATGATTTGAAATTCAATTTTTTCCAAAATATCAAATTTTCCACAGAATGAAAATTCCAGTTTCCCATCACATCTCAAATGAACACACAGAAAGAATCCTCCCCTTCTAAAAATTCAGTGGTATCAGTAGCGGGTTTATGCTCTCTGTTAAAAATTTGCTCTTGAGCCTCTAGCTCAGACTTGAGCCTCTCTGACTGGTTGGGCTTCCCTTGTGTTGCCAATACTTTGGAGGAAAGAGCTAAAATTAGGCGGGATCTTGATAAATTGGATAACTGGGCTATAGGCAAAAAAAATGAAATTCAACAAAGATGCATGCTAGACTTAGGCAATAAAAATCAAATGCACAAATATAGAATAGGGAAAAACTGGCTTGGCAGAAGCACTGCTGAAAAGGATCTGGGAGTTGTGGTAGATCACAACCTCAAATGAGTCAGAATGCAATTCTGTTGCAAAAAAAGCTAATGCAGTTGTAGGTTGCATTAACAGAGGCATAGCACGCAAGTCACAGGAGGTGATAGTATTGCTCTACTTGGTACTGATTTAGGCCTCAGATGGAGTACTGTGTCCAATTTTGGATCCAGAGGTGAGCGACAAAGATGATCAGAAAGATGGAATGCAAGCCATATGAGCAAAGGCTGAAGGAACTGAGTATGTTTAGTCAGGAAAAGAGGAGATTAATGGGGGGATATGATAGAGGTCTTCAGATACTTGAAAGGCTGCCATTAAAAAGATGAAGAAAAGTTGTTCTCTTTTGCCACAGGGGGCAGGACAAGAAGCAATGGATTCAAACTAGGGAAAGCAGATTTAGATTAAATCTCAGGAAAAACTTTCTGTAAGAACAGTAGGACAATGGAACAGACTGCCTCAGGAGGTTGTGGAAGCTTCTTCACTGGAGGTTTTCAAATGGAGGCTGGATAGCCATTTGTCTTGGATGATTTAGACACAACAAATCCTGCATCTTGCCCTGGGACTAAACTAATGACCCTTGTGGTCCCTTCTAACCCTATGGTTCTATGTGGTATATTAAACTTAAGCTTTTGGGCATCAGCTCTCTAAGGTCAGTGGGCAGAGCTACCTGGCTGGGAGGTGGCCATCATTGAAGAAGCTGCAGTGTGACCTCTGAGCTTCACTGTGGCCATTTGGTTATAATAAGCCTCTCTTTATAGAAATGTTGGGGAGTGGGGGGTGTGCTCCTCTGCTATTGCTTCTGTTCCTGACTTTCTTCATGCGGGTTGCCTTGGGTCCCATAGCACTGTAGGGATGCAGAGCACTTTACATACAAATGATGAGAAGCTCATCCTGAGTACTGTCATTTTCAGCCTAAATAAAAGAGATGACAGCAAGGCTGACAGTTAACTGAAAGTGGATGAAATAGCTTGGGAGGATGAGGGTTTAAGATGATGCGATGTATATGGAACAAGATGTATATCTTGTTTTTTAAACTTAAAAATTTAGGGACAATGTTTGAAATTAAGACCTGGCTGCAGATAGGCGATATAATGGTATCTGAAAAGTGAGGAGGATTGAAGTTGCAGATGCACAGGCACAAGGAGGATGTTCAGGTACATGGGATTGCATGATTGGGAAAAGGAGAATCATCAGGTGAGCTGAACTTGCAAAGTGTAGGGCATGGGCTCTGGATAGGAAACTCTGATTATCTCCAGAGTCTGTGATCACCTTAGAGGCAGTTATTACTAACAATAAAGATGATGCTTTGAAACTATAGAGGGGCTTCTTCAAAACCAGAGATTTCCTGAAACACATCCTTTATTGAAATATACTTGAATTTTTGTTTTTGTTGTTCCTTTCATGATCCACACTTTTTAAATTAAATTTGAAAATGATCCAAAAGAAGGATAAAACCGTCTGTGTCACTTTCTAATATGACTATTATTCAAAGTGGTGGTGTGTACATAATTGGCTCAGAGTTCTATAACATCCAGTGTCAGGTTAGAATGTAGCACATCTTCCCCTTCCTAAAGATAAGCAACAGCTGCAATTTAAAAACAAATTGGAGATGTTGGATGGGGTTTGCTGAGCTGATAGGAATCTAGCTAATTCAGTTAATTTCTTGCAGCAAAATTAAAATTTTACTAACTGTGGATAGAGGTATTTTCTGACCTTCCATCACTTAGTAGACTAACCATATATACTAAAGAATTTGGTTTTTGTTATGGTTGATATGATTGACTCATATATTTGTCAAACATGTCTCTTTTGGGCATGCCCCTTTTTGAAACTTTTTTTTGTGTGTGGTAAGTTGGTGCTTCCTGGACAAACCAAGTTTGCAGTAACTATGCCATTCAGAATAGACTTTAGACCAATTTTAAGGCTGTCAAGTCATTTGCATTGTTTCATGTTGCATTACTATTTGTTGTTCAGTAACCAATAATCAACAATTAGATATGTATGTTTTCAAATTTAGTTGCATGCTAGTATTCTTGTCTTCTGTTCTAATTTCACACAGAGTATTGCAAAGACAGGCCCATTTCTCCTTTTGCTAGGATCTTGGAATGTGTAACACTCTGCTCATTTTAACTCTGAGTTTCTAGAAGACCAGCTGAATGTCCCCATGTTAGAGGAGTGAGGCCTCTAATTGTGGAATTGCTTTGTCCTTTTCAGCCTAAGGTACCAATACATGCTAAGAGCTTTCCTTTGAGGATAATATTAGATCATTCCAATTTGTTATATTTTGCCTCAGTGGAAAGACAGCTAATGTATAGAGTGCTAGGAATAAGGTTTTTTTTCCTTTTGGGTGACACATGTCCTCTTCTTGTAAGAACTTAGTTTGTAAAGAAGGCAGTCATTGCTATCCAGTTTACATATCGGTGTACTATCTGATGAAATGTGGGACCTTAGTTATAACTTCTATATGTCTTTCAAACAAGATACTCTAAATGGGGCTCAATCAGAGAGGACTTGTGTAAGAGAATATTTCATTTTATTGAAATAGATTATTTACTTTTAATATGTATTGTCCAAGGAGAAAACAAAAAACATACACAACTCTCCCAGCACTCTTTCCTGTTTAGTTAAATCATTCCTGGCTTTGATTTGGCCTAATCTGGCTGTTGAGCATTTAACAATGAAGATACTGTTTAGGAACTTTACAAGAACCCCTGAAGGGAGTTGTTTCTTCTAAAGGAAGCATTTACCTTTCAAATAGACGTAGTATCTGTGGCCTGTCTTTCAGGAAAGGGCAGCTTGTTATGGACAGCAGGTAAATATTGCTTTACTGGTTTAGCAGATTTCTAAATAAGGTTATTATTCAAACATATTTGCTTCTGCTGTATGTTTGAAAATAAGTCTTTGGGAACGCAGTACAATAGAAATATCCATTTTGAGCTCATGAAATAATTAAACAGATTCATGAATAAACTCTTCCAAAAGATTGAAGTCTATTTATGTTGTCATAATAGTTATTTGCAAGTATTCTGATGATCACTTGTATTCAGGCAGATACAAATATTCATGAATCTCAAACATGGGTGCTAGAACTAGGGGGTGCTCCAGCACACTGTGGCTTGAAGTGGTTTCTCCATTATATGCAGGATTTATAGTTTGGTTCAATGGCTCTCACCACCCCCACAATAAAAATTGTTCCAGCGCCCCGATCTCAAAAGTGTATAGCATTTGTTAATCAGGTGCACTATTTGCTATTCTTCTTTCAGTGTTGTTATTCATTATCTTCCCATTGAAAAGTTTGACATCCAATCAGGGAGCAGAATATATAGCACATGACCAACCACAACTATGAATTGAGAATGGCAAATAATGTATTTAAAGGGAACAGTTCCCAAGAACCCATAATTAGAAAATAGTTTGTTAATGATTTGCAAACCAAAACAGTTTAAATTCATTGAATTTTTGATTTGATGAGCACTGCTCAATAACAATATGGAATAAAATTGACAGTCAATGGGACTTAGGCTCCCAAGTGCCTAAACCACTTTGAAAATGGGATTTATGCTCTTAAATCACATAGGTGCTCTTGAAAATTGTATTCTACAACTAGAACTATTTGTTTTTCTATTTAATTCTTATTTATTATAAAGTAATATGATTATTTAAAGATTCTTGTCTACCAACAAGTGTTTCAGTTATTTCCTATCTTAAGCATAGGCAAAACTATATCTCAGGTACATGGTTTCTGTGATAACTGTTGACAAATTACTTTTTATTGGCTACTGTTGTATATGTTATTTTTATTGCACCATAATTACATATATGCATGTTTATCCTTACATACTACGGGTTTGACTATTGTGTTTCCTTCGTCTAACATCTAAAATGCATTATACCATGCCATTTTTGATTGTTTATTCAGTGGAGTTCATATACATGATATAATGAAGAATTTAATGAGACTTCAGTAGAATCACAGAGTTTTTTTGCTATGTGATGTGTTGAGAACAAACAGAGTTTAAGCTAAATGGAATTTAAATACCATCCAATATTGTAAAGCTTATAAAGAAATCTTAAACCTTTATTTCCCTATAGCATTGCCTATAGCATTAGGAACTGAAAACGTGCTCAAACATTTCAGGACTTGTTTCTTAAATCTCTAAGTAGTCTCTGTGTTGGACTTTCATTGTGAGAAAAGTACATTTCTTGTTCACAGTGTAGTCTTTCTGGACTATAGTCTCTTATGTGGTCCTGTATGATTAAAAATCTTATGTGCGAAACAGCATGTAACATACATGTAATTCAGTTCCACCCAAATGATTCACTGCAACCTCCTGAATCAGGAGGAAAGGAAAGACCTCAAGCAATTTTACGTGCCAGACTATAACCCACTAATCTTCCTTTGTCCTTCTGGGGTTTCAGCGCCCGAACATCTATGCTGCAATTTTTAGCCCTGCAACCTGAACTCTGTGAGCCCAAGTTAACAGATCTGGACAAGCCAGAGCCATACTGCAGGTCTTCTATTGCAGTGTAGCCATAGCCTTAGGCTTTTGACCATGGAATAAGACTCCCCAGTGAGAGAATCTTCAAAATACCTTGTCTCAGCAGGTGTTTCCTTTGAAGCTGCTGCTCCTTCAGGTTCCAATATAGAGACTGCACATCAGGAAGAAGCTATTGCTGTCTTTCCTGAGAATTGGAAGGCCAAATCTAGGAGTCTTCTCTGGAAACCCATTCAACTCCAAATGCTTATCTTGATTCTTAGGTTTCCCAAGTCTGGATCTAGGGTTTCCCAAGTCTGATTCTCTTTCCATAACTCCCCAGTCTTATAATGGGTGCTTCAGGATGGGCCCTCACCTAGGATTGAATGACCTGAGAAAATGGGTGCTTGAGATAATCAGGAAAGGATATTCAATAGAATTCACTCATTGTTCCAAGGACAAATTTATCTTTTCACCAAAGTAAATTAAAGTAAACCAACACTATTGGTGAGAACTTTGTAGCATCAAAAGATGAAAGGTGCAGTAATCTATCTCTTGCACATTGGAATGATAGAACCGGTTCTGTGGCGAGAGAGATATTTTGGAAAGAGTTCTTCGTAGAATAATCACATGCATCCCATTTCATATCTCAGGTATCTGAGCAAGTCCCTAAAATCATCAATATTCCAGGTGAAAATACTGAAATGCATTATTGCAGCTTTATCTTCCCAAAACTTCAGAATATGAAAACAAAACTCCTGGAGATCTACTGGAGATACAATAGAGGAAAGTCATCTAGAGAAACTTTAGCTTTTGCTACAAGAAACATTTTCAATGCAGAGTATTTCCTTTGTGGACTCATAACTTCTCCACATGTATTCACAAATGCCATATCATCCTTCCCTTCAGGTGAAAGGGATACATATCTACACTGGACAATCTGATCTTATCAATCTGTTATAGGGGGCCCAGCAGCTATTGCTAAAAGCTTTCAGAAATATGGCTTTGAGCAAACAAGAGAAAGGGCCAATTACAGCTCTTACAAAACTCCAGCATCTAAGGTATTGGCCAAGACAATCTTTGTTTCAGGAGATGGAAGAAGATGGTGTCTGATTGGCCAAACATTAGCACACTCCCCAATGATAAAATCTCTCACTCAGCTCCTGAGCTAGCTGTTCTCATGTGTGAATACTCTGGATAATTCTTGCATTGCTTCGAGAGAGCAATTGTAGCAAATCAGTATGTAAAGGTCCTGTCCAGATAAGTCTGTATGACAACCTCTTGGTGAATTCATTCTTAATGTTATATAACAGCTACCTGGTGTTGAGTCCAGGGAAGCTGGTCATAGGTAGAATTTGTCTCACATGCATTCTGTATTAAGGTTCATTTTGAGCATGCTCCAAGAACAAAGTGATCCCTGACAGAAATTACACAGGGACTAGAAGGAGTGCCTTACTCGTGGTTATTTCATATACGTTAGAAGTTGTTGGGAACTGATATTTTCAGGTTCAGCACAATGATAAACTCTGTTGAACTGAAATTTTAATACAGGTCTTGATGCCATTTTATATCCAGAGAACAATTTATACCTTGAAATTTAATTTCTTACAAAATTAGACATTTACCTCACTCAAATAATAGTGATAGGGTAAGTGTATGAATATGGTGGCGTACATAACAGTGTAGGGTTTGTAATGATTTTATAATAACTTCATTATCTGTAGCAGACCATTCTTTAGTCAGATCTTGATCTAATGGGTATCCTTTTTTGTGTCTCTGCTGATTTTTGAACAGCTTAAACTTTTAAATTAAAACATGTATTTGGCCACATAAACTCAGATGTCTGATTATTGAATTTACAGTCCTATTAATTAGTGTACAGTCTAGTATTCTATTCTATTCCATTCTCTATTTTCAGTTCAGCCACAATAGTAGGATGTCAAATCCAGCTGTTAGTTTTCATTCTACTATAGTATCGTTAATCAGGTGGTTGTGGAAGCATATTTTCAAGTGTTACAAGAAAGTTGATGCTTCCTGTGTAAACTCTGTAATCAAAATTAGTGTCAAGGATATATGCTATTCTTTAGTTACAAGACTTGGAGGGGAGAGGGGTTATGGAACCAGATGGGACTTCTTAAATGGCTAGACACATTCATCATGTGCTCTTAATTGCATTGGCTTTTTATTTTGCTTCATCAACTCTGATTTGCTTATAGGCCTTAGACTCATGCCATTCTTCAAACATAAATTTTCCTGAACTTAAGGTTCTGGGTATGGTCCAGTTCTTTCTACCCCCTTTTGTGGCTCCCAAGGATAAGCAAAAAAAATGAACAATCTTTGGCCAGTTTAAACTGAACTGAAATTAAGCAATTGTGTTTTAGTGTCTGGTATATCATGAATGTTTTGGTAAATTATTGCTTGGAAACAGTAACTGTGGTCAGAGATCCTACGTGAAATCAACAACTTAAATGATCTTTTGGCATCTGTGTGCAAGTGTAAATATGGATAATTCTTCATTCTAAATATATTATACTAGTGTAATGGCATACTGCAGTCCCCATACAACTAATATTTTCCTTTTATGTGAATGGTTGGTAGTAGAGATTAAAACTAGTTGGAGAATGTTAAGTATTTTCTTTGTAATTTTTTGAAATAAAGATTTGTCATTTTCTTTTCTTTTTTTTTTTTTACATTTTTTTTGTATAATTTTCTGTTCTTAAAGAGAAACATTTTTTTCAGTTTTTGGTTGTTTTGAAAACTGAAAACGTTTGGTTTCTGGTTTTCTTCCTGTTGCAAAAAATGGAAAATTTAAAAATCAATAAATCAAAATTAAAGTAATTCTAGAAAAAAAACTGGTTTTCCCAAAATGACCATTTTTAATTGAAAAAGTTTTTGATCAAAATTTTTAGACCAAATCTAAGAGAGTCGCTTTACCTGTGTACATTCACCAGACAGTGCTTCCAACTTTAACACAGTTGTTATAGGGCTGACGATAACATGGTTGCACAATAGCAAAAATAAGGAAGCTGAGCAAACAATGGCACCAGTATTCATCCTGGCTAGTTTTCATTCCCTTTAAAAGGATCAGTGACATCTGCTTCACAGTTTGAAATCCCCAGCTGAGGCCCTTCAGATTAATGACTACAGGGAAGATCAAGGATATGTACCAGCATTTCTTGTAGATAGTAGGGAGAAGCAAATCAAATGTAGTTTGCCAAATACTGCAAATATTGGCAATGTTTTTCCATCAGAATGTGTGTGAATTCACATGGTAACATGTTTCACGTGCCCATGGTGCTGCCAGCAGCCGCTACTCTGTCTGTCCCCTTCCTGCCAGAATACAGCTTCAGATAACTGGAGGAAGAGGGGAAAGGAGGGTCCACATAGAGAAAGGTATTTTGAGGAGGGTTTTGTTTGTTCAGACTGATTCCAAATTGGATAATATTAGGATTGGAGTCAGACTGTAACCCAAATATTAGAACTACTAACTCAAAATATCACCTGGAGTACCCCATTTCCTCATCAACAGTAATATATAGCATAGTATCGGTATCTTATATATTATTTTTTTCCATAATCTTCCAGTATATTCCCTTGTGACTAAGAAATGCCATGTGAGCAGCATGAACAGTAAGCATTAGAATGACATATTGTGCTAAAAGCCAGAGAAACAGAAAATGGTCTTTCTGCAATCTGTTGGTAGCTGGTTTGTGAAAAAAAAAATTGGAGCTCAGGATCAAGGTAATAAATAGAAAAAGGGAAAAGCTGTAGAAATCTGTTGAATGAGTAAAAGCAGAGTGCCATTTCATAATATGAAAGTCTGAGTGCAGCACTGCATAATACCAAAATGATACTAAATTTCATTTATTATAGCTTGCCGTCTTGCTATACATTGGGAAACATCATCAGTTTGTTGCTTAATACTTAATGAGACTCTTAAAGACTAAGTGGATTTGTTGAAATCTGTGATTTTTGTCTGCCTATTATTAACAAACTACACATATCTATTCATCTCCATTCCCAGAATCTCATTCTCAAAGGTACACTTCAAACACCCTACAGGACAAAAGGCCATCATTGATAGTGTGATAGCAATAATTGTCTACAGATGTGATTCCTTGAAATGGAGTTTGTCATTTTGGCATTCTATGTAAGCAAGAGTATCTTCTGGCACAAAAGGTGCTTTTTTTTTTTTTTTTTGGTCACTTATTCCTTTTGAAACTGGTATCCTTGTTACTGGACAGATTGCAAGGTTAATAGGTGAGTGGAAGTGTTGTGGCTAGATCAATTAGGTGGGAAGACGCGTTTTATGAAGCTCAAAGTGTGGGCGTTGGAACTTGCTCTGTCCTTCACTTGCCTTTGTGGCCTGAATACTTATCCATTGATGGAAATATAAATGTAATATACATATGTAATGTATCTAGTTGTTTGGTTTATGGTAATAGTTCAACAATTGCAGCTAAACATTATTTCATAAGGAGATAATGTGTGAGTACTTATTTTTTTAAATGTCTGAAAACCTGTCCAAAGTGTAGGAGTATGAAAAGTATTTAAAAACTCTATACATTCAGTAAACTAGCAAAATTATTGTATGCATTTGCCAAGGTTTGCTCTCTTTCCCCCATAATTACATAATAAAATACTGAATATACAATTCATATTATTTAGAGGCAATTAAAGTTGTATCCAGCTTTCATTTTAAAGTCTTGTTTTCTCCCCTCTTTAACTATGTATTGGAAAAATTACATTAGTAGTATTGGGCACCATGAACCAGATTTTTAAGAGTTCCCATTTAGGCATTAAAATAAATTACCAGGTTTTTCAAAAGAGCTCAGCATGTTGGTGTCACAATGGATGTTGATCTGTGCTGAGTCCTGTTGAGAATCTGGTCCCAGTTTTGGGTGCTGAGTATTTAAGTATCTGGTTCTGAACTCTTGAAAAGCTGGCCCTAAATGTGTGTGAGCTAGTCACTTTGTATGAGATGGCTGTATCTTAGAAAGATCACAATATTCAATTATTTTAGCTCAGGGAATAGTAGAGCCCTGTTTTGGGAGCTCTGAGGACTAGGCTTCCTGTTATGGCTGTGCAAGTGTGGGGTGGAGGGATGGGGTAGGGGTGTGTGTGTGACAGACAAAAAGAGAGAGATTAAGGAAAAGTGATCGCTTCTCAGTAATTACAGTAGTTACCATGGTCCAATGTGAAGCTGATTTTGATCTCCCTTGATACTACAAGAAAGAAAGAAAGAATCATCAGGACGGGTAATAAGGAAGGAAGAACAGCTAATGGAGAAGAGAGTGGGGATGGGTAGAGAGGGGAATGATGCAGAGAAAAAAGATGGACATGGTAGAATGGAAAGAGTACGATATCATACATCAGCGTATTCTTTTAAATTGATTGTATTTCCTTCTGTTTGCATGGTCATGTGTATATATCGTGTTCTGCCCTCTATTGTTACATGAAGAACTAGCTCATATATAATCCATATCTGCTCCTTGAGAGATTCATGAGTGATACTCCTCTGAAACATAATAGGTCAAATTCATCCCTGGACTTCAGTGAATCAGCTTTGCACTTTCTGTAAATTGTGTGTCATATTCTATTGTTATGGGACATATTACATTTTTATTAACACTTGTGCTATAGCTGGTATTTATGCATATATGTGTGCACTATGCACAAACTACTGCAAACAGTCAAAATCCCTAAGGAGAAAGTTAGGATATATTATCATTTCACATCTACAGGTTGTATCCTAGTAGTATGCAACTGTTTATCTTGAAACTGTAATATCTATATTTTCCCACTTCCAGTGTGGCTTGTGTTTGGGGTTTTTCTCCCTTTCTGTTTTAGATCAATTTCAAAATTAGGAATTCTTTCCTCGGTAAAGCACTGATCCAAAGACTGTGATTGCCATCATGGGGCTTTGGATGAGGCCCCAAATGAAACTGTATTAATAGACTTGTTAGCCCAGGTTAGGTTTTCACTATATTGTTTCAAATGATGCTGTAAAAAGTTCTATGATGTGTATATGGCATTGGGACAAGCTGATACTTTGTTTAAAATATGGGTAGGGTAATTGTTCTCATTCCAAAACTAATTTCACCTGTAAAAAATTCAGTTGCCTGTCTTCCACAAAGAGAGTCCCTATCATAATAATAATACTTGGAGATGGACTCTGCCTGCAAAGTTCAAACCCAGATCCAAAGAGTCCCCAAATTTGAGGTTGTTCACTTCTGGGGCTCTTTCTTGTACCTATTGCTAACAATAATATAATTTTAATTTATTTATATTGTACCACCTTTCAAGGGCACTGTTGAAATTATGCTAAGATTCTTAATGTTGTTCACGAATGGTTATGTTCATGAAACTCCCTCAACTGGGGACATAAACAAGTCCCTAATAATGACCCCCTACCAACAAGATTTCTTTGTCTTGCCAGGGTTGAAGAAGAGATGATTCTGATAGATTTATTTGGCATATATATCCAGAGTAAAGAGTAGCATGTTGTTGTGCTGTCTCCACAGCAGCCCTGTAGGGATATTGTGGCTCATATGGTCTCAATCTCCTTCCTGGTCTCTCTGGTGCTCCAGGAAGAGAATAAACTATGCCAGATCTACACCTGGCATAGCCACATTGTCAGGTGCATTAAAAGATGAAGCCAAGGTAGCAGAGAGGGACATAGCAGCTCTGCAAAGCTTGCTTCCCCTCCCATGTCATTAACCAGCACAAGGAAATAATGGAGAGTCTTATGTTCCCTATTGCCTTGTGTTGCCACACAAGCCAGACCGAATATGTCTTATAGCAAGTATGAGGAAGAGATGTATTGCTAGTTAGATTATTGTGAAATATGTTTACTATTTTAAAATGTTATGAGGTGATAAGTTCAAGACAAGTAGTCAATCCCCTGTGATGTCTCCACTGGGATTTACTACTCATCTTTTTATGTGGTTTGAAAAAAATGCTAACAAACGCACTTTTTCATGTGTTCCACTAAATACCAATTCAATGACATCTCAAAATCCTTTTTACTACATTTCATCACTTTGTGTGTGTCTTCTTTAGTAGAAATTATTTGCTGTTCCTTCATATGCTCTTCAGAATGTTCTTGCATGTTTTTTAATCAAGCAAATAGACAATCGATCTATCTAGTCTCAAGAATGTCCAGCACACCTTTTGTTGTGGTATATAATATGAGGCCAGTCTCCTCATTATTCATTATTTTTTGTGATAGTGGTGCACACACTTTCCTTAAGACTCCCCAGAACAATAAGAGACAGAGTGACCTTCTTGTCCTCTTTCTGTAGCATCGCAAAGGCATCCATCCATCTATGATGTTTATATGGTGTGAATCACCATAATATCTAGGTGCATGGAATTATTGAACGCCAAAGAATTATATAAGGATATAGAAGGTACTATATGAGCCAGCCTGCTGCTGATATATTACTCATCTGTGGAGGAATGATGTGACTCATGTTTGCATGCAGTGAGGAGACACCCTTCTACTTTCTTTTATCTACTTAAGATTTCACAAATTATTAAATGAAAGCAGTTTTTAAAATGCGGTGAGCAAATCAATTCCACATATATAATGACACAATAACATGTTTTTACTGTGCCAGAGGCAATGAACCCAGGTAGAAAGAGAGAGCAACGAATAAGTCTCTCTCAGGCCTTGTCATGCAGCTCCTTTAACACATTCTTTGTGGCGTTCAGTTTTCTAAACTGCACTCTAAGTGCCTTCCTGCCTACCATAGGTCGATGGGTGAGAAATCTGGCTTCCTCCTGGTGAGTAAGGAAAGGAAAAGACAACCAGTGAGTGGTAATACATATGTATACATTTGGAGGTTATGCCACTCAATGGGGAGCCTGTTCCTGAGCTAGTCTTAGACGTGCTTGAATTGTTCCAGTCCTGTCTCTCCTGGCTCTCCTTTGCTGCTCTACTGGTGGTCTGCTGTACAGGGTGCAGATGTTTCTCCCATGTTATTTCATGGTTATTTGTCAAGTGGCTTCTTTGTAGAAGGATGGAGACCCTCACATTAGAACATCTGCTCTAACAATTTTTCTAAGCAAACAGCAGATGGCATTGCTGCTGTCCTTTTGATCTAGAAAGAAAAATCCCATACCAGTGGTGTTGGTTTAAGTTTCAGGCTGCTTGGCTATGGTGTGTGTGAGCATGTCCCTCCCTCTCTTCCCTCAAGAGTAGCACTACATGCAGATGTTTTCTTTGTGACTTTCTTGTTTAGCCTGTTTCCCTCTGTGACCCTCACTCCTACTGGGTGCCTTGAATTTTGTTTTCTTCTAAGTCTCTCCCTCCTGGGACTTTGTAACAAATGCCATATCGTTATCATCAGATTCAATAATTTTCTCTTTGGCGTCGATGTGTGTTAGTAATGAAATAGGACAGGTTGTACCTTGCTTGGGCTTCCACCATTGTTATGGTTCACCCTCTGTACATAGTGAACTGAAATACACAGTCATCTTTCCTATTTACTTTCCCTCCTTAAAAAAGAGAAAGGAAACTTTCTTTTTGTTAGCATGACTAAATTACTTCTAAGTAAAGTTATGTATAGTTAATTAAACTTTTACCTTCAGATCTCAGTACTAAAATGTATGTGAAATTTATAAGCTTCCTTAAATATGTAGCCTCTGTTGTTGTGTTTGTCATATTTTCTGTAACGCTAATTTAATTTTTATCCACTATGCAGCACAGGATTTTTACTGACTCTGACATGAAAATATTCATAATGCTCTCTGAAATACCTCTTAGTAGAAGCTTGTTGTAAAGAGGGCCTATTTATGGGGTCCTGTTATTGTTTTATTGTGAGAAATTGAATTTCTGTACGGGAAATTACATAGAATACTTTTGTAAGGAGAAGATAGGATTCTAGTGCAAGGAAACTGCAGTAGGATTTCTGTGTGAGATGGGTAAGACAGAAACAGGAACAGTTTTGCAGGCAATATGTTGTCAGCACAGTGTAAAAGTCAGGAATATCATGCCCATTAGCAATCCTGAGAGCTTAAGGTAGAGCTTCTGAGCATTCAGCCCATTAGGTTTCCAAGGCTGTAACTGCGAGTAGAATACAGCCCATTTTATCATGTTTCTAATTGGCACCATGTTGTACTTAGTCATTTAGTAGCCAGCATAGGAAAAGGAAGAATCACAGACTGAAAATTCTGATGTAATTTTAAAGGGACCCATTTTCTTCTGCCTTCTTTTCACCAAACTTAAGTGTGCCTCTCCCTGGAGCGTCCACCACGTCCTGCTGTTAATGGGGCATAAAGAAATCAAACTTATCTTTGTACGTTCCTGGATTCTTTTTAAATAAAGTGTAGAAATTCTCTTGTGAATAAAGATTTTGTCCACAATTTATATCTTCAGATACATTTTCTGACGTAAGTAGGCTAGCTTGTTACTGTTTATAACATTCTATAACTTTAATAGTAATTTAAGAATTATTGTATTTAATTTTTATTCTTTGAAGCACTGGATTAAACCAACTTTTACATGAAAGTATTTATTACGCTGCATTCATTTGTGTCACTGGCAAAATGGATAACACATTGGCCTTGAACTTCTATGTTTTTTCTGTGGGTTGACATTAACTTGACATCATAATTGAAACCAAGTTTAGTCTTTTGATAGAGATTAATAAATAGAAAGCTTGTTTGTTTTCTACCCACAATTGCAAATTATTTTGGTGCTTTTTCATTCTCCATGAGTTGGCAGCTTTTAGGTTGGTTGGTTTAAGGTCTTTCATATTGTGGTAATTATAGATATACGTATAATAGAGACTGATCATTCGTATTGTATATAAATTGATTACTAAACAGAGGTGAAAAACAAACACTGGTATCAAACAAAGATGCCGTTTTATCTTTGTCGTAAAATTGTTGGAAAATCAACACAGGGTGTCTAAAAGGAAATTTCTGATTTGCCTACCCAATAAGGGCTTAAGACGAATTCTCCAAATGGAGATGCTAAATACATGAGTTAGTTTGCTGCTATCTGAACCAGCTCCATATAAGTCAAATTAATAGATTTAAGGGTCATTTTAAAATTTATTTATAACCTGTTCTCAGATTTCCTTCATAGTTCTTGCATCTGAGGTCCTTCCCATTTAATAAGAAAAGAATAGCTTCCAAGTTCCTCAAGAGTAGATCATTGTGGTATATCAGGAACAAAAGTATCCTTTCCAAAGGACTAATTTTCAGCATGTTCTGAAATTTCTTTGTTTTTCAGCCTGAGGAAAGATGATGTGGTTATTGTGCCTACAGAAAGGCATGACCTTCAAAATGTGCTGAGAGAGGAGGTATTGCCAGTGCCACCTCTAGGGGGCTGGCAGCAGAGCAGTCCTGTGGCTGTGTAGTACAGGTCAGGTTCCTTTGTAATTGTCATAGGTTGTTGTTATTATTATTACTTGTTTCATGTTAGTGTCCAGAGGCTCCAATCAGGATCATAGACCCCCTTTGTACAAACACACTGGAAGGCATTGTTCCTGTCCCAAATTGTTTGCTCTTTAGTTTAAATAGATTGGACCCCTTGCTGCAAAACCTTGTCCAACATAAGGACTAGAGCTGGAAGTGTGTGTGGGCCTAGACACGTGAAGTGGATCAGCATTATCTTATGTGGTAAACTGCAGGCAATTCAGAGGTAGATGTTGCTTCTGAGAGCACTTCCACCCTGCTTGTGATCTCTCGAAATTCATGGCACCTTCCACCCAAAGTACACACAGAGGAGATTCTGCAGATTCCCAGAGGTAATACTGCTGCTACTTTACCTCATCTTTACTCTTCACCTCCAGCATGTACCAAGTCATTTTGTCTAGTATTTGCATAGGTTTCCTGCACAGGGATATTGACAGGATGATTCAGCCTAGAATAACTTGTATAATTTGTCTGGGTCAGTTACCAGTGATGCTTATTTTTATCAGAATTTTCCTTAACTTTAGTGCATATTGAAGATATTACTGCTGTGTTTTGGGTCAACCCACTGCTTTCCCAAGACATTGTGTATCTGCTTTGTTTTTCCACTTGCCTTTTATACAAATTCTTTTAAAGCTGAAAATTAGGCTTTCCTTTAAAAAAATCTTGTAAAATCATCTTTTCAAAGTTTAATGGGTAGTTTTGCATTGCCAGGTTTTCAGGGCAGTTAACAAAATGTGTACTTTTTATACACTGGAATAAAGGAACTTTATGGGGCATAAATCTACCCTTTGTAAATTCTTCCAGTTCTTTGTTACTGTTGTTCTGTGCTTTTAATTTCTTCAGTTCATTCAACCCTCTTCCAGAAGAAAAGATGGAGGAAGAACATTTCACATGTTTTATTTATTTAGAACTAGATTTTATCTTTACAGTGTGCACTGCATAAAGGGCAGCAGAAAGTTGCACTGCCTCAGGAACAGACAAAGGCAATGAACTATGATTCTGAGTCACAGTTTGTTTCCACATCTTTGCCCTTGTTCAAGGAAGAAATGAACTGCTACTGGTCTATATTGGTAGCACTTTGCTTCCTTCTCTCCACCAGTCCCAGTATGTTGGCCAGGGTGTAATGGGGTGGAACCCATTCCCTGCCTACTTGGGAGGGAGGGTGAGTGCTGCCTCTGTAGTGCCTACTCTTCACAAGATGTGACCCAAAATGTGGGTAGCCCACATAGGGTAGTAGGATGACACTTGACATCTCCTTACTCTGCTGTGTGTGTGTGTGTGTGTGTGTGTGTGTGGCAAATGATGATCTTGCCCCAAGTGTGCTGATCTTATACACTTGGTGATATATGCAATTAAAAATAGAAATATTCAGTACAAACCCCTTAACCATTAGCATTAATTGAGTTGTCAATATTTCAACATTAGCATAAGCCTGCCAAACAATTATAATGGTCTAAATTCTCCATCCTCACACTAAATAATACTTTATTCTGTGATTAGTCCAAATGAAAATGAATAATTTAGAGGCAATCACAATAAAACTAAAATATTATTCAAGTGTTGAGGCTGCGAGTGGGAAAAACTTGCAAAATTCTGGACAGCAAAGCACATCGGAAACAAGTGCATATATTCATAAAAATCACCAATTCTTACATTTCATTAAGAATTCAGCCTTTAGAACCTCACATTCACTCACAATTAACAAATTAGTATATATTCATTGATAGAAAATAGCAAGCATGTTATAGCTTGTTTACACTAGGAGGGAACTGTGTGGTGTGTTGTGATATATAGGACGTTTGTCAGGTTTAGTCAGATCCCTTTAAATACTCAAAACAAAAAGTAGATTAAGATGGAGTTAAGGTGAAGAGTAATGATCTATATCTTGAGTTAAAAGCATTACAGGGGTATGGTAATTATCCTGAAAACAAACATTACAAACCCAGGATATTCAGAGTTAAGGTTCTATTTGAAAGAAATTCAAACGTGATAAAATGAGCAACTGCACAGTTATGTCACCCAAGCAGCTTTAACTCTGGCCTGTAACATTTGAAAGATGGGTGAGACCATAGCATGTTTATATTAAGAAGGGGAAGGAGGAAGCACGTATGAATGGCGTCAAGAGAGATCAGGAGGTGGGACGAGGATCAGGTCACTGGGACAGGTGGAGGCTTGGAAGAGGAAAGGAGACAAGAAACATCGGCATCTTTGACAGGGAGAAGTAGGATGTAGTGGGGGTGTCACATTTGATCTTGTCAATCTTTTTCACACAGTCAAGATAGGGGAGGGGACATAAGGAGCGAGTCAAAGGGAGTGAGTAGGTAGCCAGAAGTGAGGGCAAAAGAGTCAGAAAGAATGAACAGTACAGGAATGCTGCTTGACCAGGAAGAAGGAATTAATGAATTAGTATTGTGAGGCTTAATTAATTGATGTTTTTAAAGCACTTTTATGATGCCTTGCATCTGAAGTTCTTAAAGTGTTATTACACTTCACTTTATTTCTTCTGTTTGGTGCAAGCCCTTGATTTCAATTCTATGTTAACTTTTATGATGGATGGGAAGGGAAAGAGCACCTGGTATTGCCACAAATTACTGATTCCTGTATTACTGTATGCATTTTACATTTTCTAATTGAAAATGTGTCCAATGAAATACCATCCTTTACTTTAAAGTTTCTTATTGAGCTCTGTCTCTCAGAGAGTGAATTCACTCTGTTGGTAGATGTAATGGCATCAGGTCTCTCTGTTGGTGCTATATTGAAAAGACAACATCACTGAAAGCTTTAAATTCTCATATTGTTGGGGGGCGCCTTAGTTTTGTCAGGTGCTCTGACTTGGACCTAACACTGAGTTGTAGCTTGGGAGACAAAACAGTTGGAGAACTTGGAGAAAGGCTCTAAGGGTCAGTGAAATTTACTATGGGCAGCTGTGGCTTCAAAGCAACTCTCTGTGCAGAAGCCTATTAAGAAGTAGTAGGTTACTTTCCTGCAGTTTCCCCAGCATGATGGATGACATTCTGAAAAGTGAAAGGACTTCCTGTGCTAGGGAGGTTTTCCTTATGGTATGCTGTGAGTTCTTCTTTACCCAGTTTGGTTTCAAAATATTGATTACCCTTCGCTTGATTAATATTCTGAATTAAAAACAAAAGAAGTGGCTTCAGGTTTTATTATACCAAAATAGACAATGTGTGATTTTCATTGTGGTTTATGATAGGAACGTTAAATTAATAATTTATTGCTTGTCCTAATAGTATTCCAAATAAGCCACTTACAATTGAAAAGCAGCAATTACTTTTAACCAAAAGCTGGTCTAAGGTCGGATCTCTATTTGAACTTTTCTAAAGTTTTCGTGTGTTTGGATTCAGAATTTTAATTTAGCTCATTAAAATGGTAAAGGATACCACAGTAAAGTATGGGTCCAGATCTGAGTTTTACCAATATTCAGTCAGTGTCTGAATCTGGGCTCATGTCTACTTTAAACCTATTGTAGAAGGTGTTATTCCTTGTTTTTTAATATTAGATAATGTTCTAAAGTATGCACTTACTTTTTAAAAAATATTAAAATTCCAACTAAGTTTGGAGGTTCTGTTATCTCTCATGAATGTTAATTCTCTGCCTAAATAAGGGATTGTGTTAGTTTATGTCTCATTTAAAAGGAAGCATTATAATTATTATTATTTTCAAAATTTTGTATTCTTCACAAAGTTCTGATGGAAAAGTTAAATGAGAATATTTTGTCTATTGATTTTCCTGAAAAATGTTTTTCCAGTTATTGTTTCTGCTTTGGATTTTTTGTTTTTTATGTTGCCAATTTTTTTGGTCTGCTGGTGAGTCGCTTTTAAAATTAAAACATTTTGTTTTCAGAATTTTTTATCTTCAAAATAAAAAACAATTTTGAAACCAAAAAGTGTTTAAAATATTCAGTAGAAAATTTTAAAAAATTTAAAAATCAATTTTTTATGAAATGAGCAAACAACACTTTAAAATGCTTTTGAATTTGCCAAAATTTCTGTATATAAAAAAAATTTCCGTGGTTTTTTGTTTGTTTTGTTTGTTTTTTATCAGCCATAACATTTTATGTATATATTTCAGAAATACTTCTCAAAATAGGATGTATTCTTAAGGACTTCTGTAGTAATAAGTGGTAATGATCTCCCATTAAAATGGCAGCATTTGCCAACAGTTACCTGAGATTCCTATTTTAGTTATAGATTAAAAATGAAGGTAATAACTATATGATAAATGTTGACATTTTAGTACGGATGACTGCAATGCATACTCTGGATCTTTAGTTTATACATGTCACAGGAAACTATTGGAAAGATATCACTAAAATAAAACTAATTCTAAAATATACCTTTCCATGGGATTTTTGTCAGTAACTCCTCAAATATATGAAGCTAATACAAAATTTTCTTTTAAGAACCTCACTGATTGCCCCAAAATTAATAATACTCCAAGATAAAAATTGTGGCCATGTATACACTAGAAACTTTTGCTGGTATAGTACTATCAGGTGGTATGATAGTTTTTCAGAATTTCAATACCAGGAAAAACCTTAGTGTAGGTGCAGCTATAATGGCATAAAAGTGCTTTTGCTAGTATAGCTTATTTCACTGATCGAACAAGTATAAATTATACTGGTAAAAACAGTGCTTTTGCCAGTATAAGCTGTCTACACTGGGGGAGAAGGGGGTGTTTGCTGGTATAGCTATAGGAGTTTAGCTCTACTGGATAAACTTTTTAAGTGTAGACCATGCCTGTGTTAAACTGGAGTTACCGTTGACTATATTTTAGTAACTTCAGGGTAAAAAGAGAGTTATTGCAATTATCCCCAAAATAAGTGATACAGCCCCTGGAAATTCAACGTTATGGTTAAACTTAAAAGTAATTCAAACATATTAAGGTCAGATTTATGATTAGCGCATAATAGAGTTTGTAGTTCCTAATTAAATTAAACTGATTATAAAGGATACATTACATTTTTTCCATTTTTCCTCTCTGTGTTAAGAACATAAGAATAGCCATACTGGGTCAGACCAATGTTCCATCTAGCCCAGTATCCTGTCTTCGGACAATAGCCAATGCCAGATGCTTCAGAGGAAATGAACTAGCCAGGATGGGCAGGTGTCTCTAGCCCAGGGGTGGGCAAACTTTTTGGCCTGAGGGCCACATCTGGATAGGGAAATTGCATGCAGGGCCATGAATGTAGGGCTGGGGCAGGGAGTTGGGGTGCGGGAGGGAGTGCGGTGTGCAAGAAGGGGTTGGGTGTAAGAGGGGTGCAGGGTGTATGAAGGGGTACAGGGCAGGGGGCAGGGTGTAGTAGGGGGTGCAGAGTGCTGCGGGGGCTCAGGACAGGGAGTTGGGGTGCAGCAGGGTGCTCAGGCAGGGGGTTGGGGTATGGGAAGATTGTGGCAGGGGGTTGGGATGCAGGGTGCAGGAAGAGTTCGGGGTGCGGGCTCCGGCCCCGGTGCTGCTTACCTGGAGTGGCTCCAGGGTGGCAGTGGTGCGCAGCAGGGCTAAGACAGGCTCCCTGCCTGTCCTGGCACCGCACCATGCCATTCCCAGAAGCGGCTGGCACCATGTCCCTGCGGCTCCACGGGGAGGAGGGATAGGGGGCTCCATGCTCTGCCCTCCCCTGTGGGTACCTCCCTCAAAGCTCCCATTGGCTGCGGGTTCCCGGCCAATGGGAGCCACGGGGGGTGGTGCCTGGAGGCGAGGGCACCTCACGGAGCCCTTTGCCTCCCCTCCCCCGGGGGCCGCAGAGATGTGATGCCGGCCACTTCCAGCAGCGGTGTGGGGCCCGTGGCGCCACGGGGATGGCAGTCCCGTGGGCTGGATCCAAAGCCCTGATGGGCTGGATCGCGCCCGTGGGCCATACTTTGCCCACCTCTGCCCTAGTCTCTGTTTGCCAGTAGCTGGGAATGGGCAACAGGGGATGGATCACTTGGTGATCACTTTTCTGTTCATTCCCTTGGAAGGACCTCACATTGGCCACTGTCAGAAGACAAGGTACTGGTTAGATGGACCTTTGGTCCGACACAGTCTGGCCATTCTTATGTTCTTATGTAATAGAACGGGGCAATTATCAAGTGATCCATCCTGTCATCCAGTCCCAGCTTCTGGCAATTAGAGGCTTAGGACACCCTGAGTATGGGGTTGCATCCCTGACCATTTTAGCTAATAGCCATTGATGGACCTATCCTCCATGAACTTATTTAATTCTGTTTTGAATCCAGTTATACTTTTGGCCTTCACAACATCCCCTGACAACGAGTTCCAAAGGTTGTCTGTGAGTTATGTGAAGAAGTACTTCCTTGTGTTTGTTTTAAACCTGCTGCCTATTTATTTAATTGGGTAACTCCTGGTTCTTGTGTTATGTGAAGAGGTAAATAACATTTCCCTATTCACTTTCTCCACAACATTCATAATTTTATAGAGCTCTATAATATTCCCCACTTAGTTGTCTCTTTTCCAAATTGAACAGTCCCAGTCTTTTTAATCTCTCCTCATATGAAAGTGTTCCATATCCCATATCTCTCCATTTTGAAAACTGACCATTTAATGCTACCCTTTGTTTCCTATCTTTTAATTAGTTACTTATCCCTGAGAGGACCTTCCCTCTTATCCCATGACTGCTTACTTTGCTTAAGAGCCTTTGGTGAAGGACCTTGTCAAAGGCTTTCTGAAAGTCCAAGTACACTATATCCACTGGATCACCCTTGTCCACATATTTATTGACCCTCTCAAACAATTCTTATAGGTTAGTGAGGCACAATTTCCCGTTACAAAAGCTATGTTGACCCTTCCCCCAACAAATCATGTTTATCTTTGTGATTGATAATTTTGTTCTTTACTATAGTTTCAACCAAATTGTCTGGTACTGAAGTTAGGCTTCCTTGCCTGTAATTACGGGATCACCTCTGGATCCTTTTTAAAAAAAATTGGTGTCACATCAGCTATCCTCCAGTCATCTAGTACAGAGACTGATTTAAGCAACAGGTTATATACCACTGTTAGTAATTCTGCAGTTTCATATTTGAGTTCTTTCAGAACACTTGAATGAATACCATCTGGTCCTGGTTACTTATTACTGTTTAATTTATAAAGTTGTTCCAAAACCTCTACTATTGACTCCTCAATCTGGGACACTTCTTCGTATTTGTCACCTAAAAAGAATGGCTCAGCTCTGGGAATCTCCTTCACATCCTCTGCAGTGAAGACCAATACAAAGTATTCATTTAGCTTCTCTGCAATGGCTTTGTCTTCCTATAGTACTCCTTTAGCACCTCGATCATCCAGTGGCCACACTGATTGTTTGACAGGCTTCTTCTGATGCACTTACAAATTTTTTTTTTTTTTTTTTGCTGTTAGTTTTTGTGTCTTTTGCTAGTTGGTTTTCAAATTCCTTTTTGGTTTGCCTAAATATACTTTTAAAGTTGACTTGCCAGAGTTTATGCTCCTTTCTAGTTTCCTCACTAGGATTTGTCTTCCAATTTTTAAAGGATGCCATTGTGCCTCTAACCATTTCTGTTGTTTAGCCAGAGTGGCACTTGTTTGGTCCTCTTACTATGTTTTTAAATTTGGAGTATACATTTAATTTGAGACTCTGTTACGATGTTTTTTAAAAGTTTCCATGCAGCTTACAGGCATGTCATTCTTGTGACAGCACCTTTTAATATCCATTTAACTTACTTCCTCATTTTTGTGTAGTTAAATCCTACTGTGGTGGGCTTCTTTGGTATTTTCCCTCTCACAAGGATGTTAAATTTAATTACATTATGGTTGCTATTACTGAATGATTCAGCTACATTCACCTCTTGGATCAGATCCTGTGCTCCACTTAGGACTATATGAAGAATTGCTTCTCCCCTGGTGAGTTCCAGGATGACCTGCTCCAAGAAGCAGTCATTAATGGTGTCTAGAAATTTTATCTCAGGATCCCATCACAAGGTGACATGTACCCAGTCAGTATTTAGACTTCTGGCATTTGTGTACAAGCACTCATAAAATTTGTCATTTTTTACTTGTCTGCCATTATGTGATGTAGTTGAATGGGACTCTTTCATTTGACTGTTTCTTTTTAAGTTCTTACATGTACTCTATCAACTTCTATCCTTGCTCTCCTTCTATCCTTGCTACAGGACACATACACCACCCTCCATAAGTGCTAAAGAAACACTAGTAGCAGCCTTCTACCTAGGTTTTCTGAATGGATTTGCAATACTTGGGGAAAGGTTCCTTGTCCCTCTCATCCCCTACCCACCAGCCCTCTGCAATTACTGAAATTTAGCCCTTAGAAAGAAAACAAAGTGTTAGTGACTGGATATAGATGACTCACCATGCTTAAACACCCCAAGCCCTAATTGCACAGAATTTACATAGAAGAGGAAGCATGCAACACTTCTGCTGCATTCCCCTACACCTCCTAAATGCTCCCTACCACATATCCACATTAGTATTCTTCCCTCCACCCACATATGGTGAGGGCAGCATCCAGTCTCCAGTGAAAAATATTAAAAATGCTGCAACACATATGCTTCCAAGATCTGTGTCAAAATAAGCTGATTTAATACCAACATTCCTATCGTGTTAGGAAAGCAACTTCTAGTACAGTATCCGCTTGCAGATTTTTATCTAGCAGTATAACTACTGACTCTATTTTGAGATGTTTTCTTTCCTAACTGTGTCTACTCTTTCAGACAGATTACACCATGAGGGGAATTTTCAACATGAAAACCAAGATTCAACAGCATTCCCACCTTTTATATTGGGGGAGGGGTGGACTTAATAAATTAATATTTATGTTTTACTGTTATCACTGTGTTCGATGCCCGTTGGACCTGTGGACACTGTAACATAAATTAATTTAATATTAAATACCACACACACACAGGCTAACAAGTATCACATAACTCCTGGAATGGGAGCATACAAAGCCACTACAACTACATATACAAAATTGCAATGGAAACAAAAACCCTTTGCCCTGATGAGGCAGAAGGTGAATCTTAGCAATAGAGATTTCCAGGACTGTGGGCCTTCAACAGAAAAGGATGTGCCCCTCATCCTCTTCAGTTGTCTCTCAGGAGAGTTAGTATATATGTGGCTGTGATGGGGCAGGCAGCCCCTCAGGTGGACTGATCTTAAATAATGTAAGACTTCAGTGCCTCAGAGCTTGCCCTTCTAATAAAAGGCAGCTAATGCAGTTCATGGAGTGCAGGCACCAGTGAGTTTCATGGACAAAGGCCTTCATCCACTTGTATTTCCATATTTTGCAAAAATTCCAGTCTACAGGTGGTTTTCAAAGGCAGTCTCACACAGAGCATATTACAATAATTCAGTCTGGAGGTCATCTGGTTGAACGAGCTATTGAAGTGGAAAATTTTCACTAGGGACAGGAAAACCAGTTCATTTAAAATCATACCCATCATTTCAATTGCACCTTTACTGTGAGATTAGAAAAAGTTCAGTATAAGGACCCTTTCTTTCCTTTCTTCTCCTGACCCAAGAAGAGAAGGGATCCTGTACTTCCTCCAGTTCCACTGTTTGTTAACTTATCTTGTTGGAATCCAAAATCTCGGAAGTCTTTCCACCCACCTTGGTTGCTGCAGTGTTAAGATTGTGCATGAACCCAAACTAGTGTATATACAGCAGCATTTTGTTCACACATTTTGTTCACACAGAAAGGGGCCATCCTCATCTTCCACTCAACCCAAGCCCATTCATTGGAAGATGGGGGTCCCAATTATTGTCTGTTTAATTATGCAAACATTTTAGTAGAAATGCTAGAAGCCAACATTGCATGTGAGTGATCTGATACTGAGATTTGCAAGTGTAAGTCATAGCCTAGCCATAGTATTGGTGCACAGATTATTTGCAAATGTAACCTATTATTTTCACTTTAATTTGATGTGAGAGGCATGAGGGATGGATGAAAGAAATTACTTGTTTTGATACTGTATTTACTGGTTCTAGTAAACTGTGATATGAAGCAGCCACAGGCAACAGAGTTAGTAACATAACCAACTAAAAGTCATTACTAACTGGCTGAGTCCCCGTTCAGTACATATGTCTATTTGGCATTTCTTTAGTGTTCTAAAATAGAGCAAATGAGGAGGCAGCTGGAGTGGGCTGGCTGAAGAAAGGAAGGAGGGAGAAGAAGATGAACAAACGCTTTGTGTAAAACCTTCAATTCGCTTGCATTTACCTTTGGGTATGAGAATTGAGTGTTTTAAGAACTTCTGTCTGTGCTTGTGAAAATTCACAAAAAGCTTGAGGCTGTTCCCATTGCTGGAAAACCTGTAACTCCATTGCCCTGGTCAGCCCCTTTATTCACCCAAGAAGCCTCTCAATCTCCTTTCTAATCTTAGATGTTTTAAGAGAATTTTTTCTAGCAGTGGAATCGAAGGGAGTCCTCGTGCTCTACCTGCTCTCTTGTGGTTGGATAGCTCCCTCAGCGAGGTTTTCAGGGAGCACCAGCTGGTCATCCCCCCCCCCTTCCCTTCAGGATCTGTGAATCGGTTGGGTTGGGATTGACTAGTATTGGTCACTCTGCCTACAAATCCATCAGATTCTGCTGATGAAACTGAATGTGTGTGGCCTTTAAACCCTCTCAACGATACAGTAGGAGCAAGAGATCACTCCTGTTCCTCCTGCTTCCAATCAGCTCCTTAAGGAGCTCAAGGAGCTGTGAAGACCTATACATTATAATCCTTATATATGCATCTGGGAAATGCCTGTGGGTTGCCTTGCATTCACACACTAGGAATTATGGGAGTGAACCTTGTAACACACAGTTGCTAAGAAATCAAGAGGTGACCATGAGCTGGAATCTCTAATTGAACAAAGAAGAGTTGGTTCCCTTCCAGTCCTTGTGACTCAAGCTGCAGAAGTTCATTTTGTGAAGTGAACCTGGCAGGATTCTCACAGCTGTAGAGAGAAACCTAACACATAGTCCAAGTGAAACAATTTCAAAATCCAGCAAAGAATTCCTAAACCGGATAAGTCATAAAGTTTGCTTTCAGAGGCATTATTTTCTGTTTTTAATATACCTGCATTTTATTTATTTATTGTCCATTTCCTTGTCAATGAGTAAGTGACCTTTCTTCACATTAGGCCAGATCCTAAAGCCCTTACTAAGTTGTTCCTCAGGAAAACTCTTACTGAAGTCAATGGGATTTGAAGTTTGCCTGAGTAAAAACTGAGTAAGGGTGTTAGGATCTGAGCCTTAAGGTATTTTACTGATTCTGTCAATGTCAAAAGATTAGTAGAGTTCAGATATAGATCACCATTCATTTGTCTAGGACTCTGCTTTCTCCATAATGAGGATTGTGTAGAGTACAAAATGAGGACTGAAGAAAGAATAGCCATTCAGTTGCTATAAACTTATGACTGCTATAGATTGCCCTAGTAGATTATTTAATTAGTAATGCAAGAGAAGGATCATGTAACACAAATAGAAAATCTATCCAGATTATAGGAAATTCAAATACTGTTAATAGATTTAACAGGCTTGCTTTCTAAATTTTTTTACATTGTATATATGGTGAGGAAGTGAGTAAGTACAGCATATATTTCAAGTAATCTGAGGAACATCTCAAGATGCACTGCTTGTGTTTTATGTAATAAAATCATAGCATAGGCCTCAGCAAGGGCCTAAGGGCTTGTCTACACTACCGCATAAATCGATATAAATTATGTTATTCAAGGGTGTGAAAAAGCCACGCCCCTAAACAATGCAAGTTATATCAACCTAAGCGCTGTCCACACCAGCGCTAAATTGGTAGGAGACGTTCTCCTGCTGACATAACTTCTGCCCCTCGCTGATGTGAGTAATTATGCCGACGGGAGAGCACTCTCCCGTGTAGTAACGTGTTCCTACTTATATACATATGTTATAGCTACAACAGATTAAATTATTATTCTTATATATCTGCATGCCACTAGTAACCTTTGGACAATAAACATTAAAGGTCACGACTCGCCCTAAATCTTGATGATCATGATTGGCAGTTTTAGAAACTGTCATCTAGTTACTATTCTAGTAATTAATATTCTAACAATGCTACTTTCTTAAAACAAAAATGATACTAGATTCACAGAGTGAAATTTATACTTTAACAAATTGAGCTATAAAGCTTTCATTTAAAAAATTCCCGAAACCATAAGATCCAAATAATAAAATAAATATAAATTCATAGATGATAAGGCCAGAAGGGACCATTGTGATCATCTTATTTCTAATCTGAATTTGTCTAGATTCAACTTCCAGCCATTGATTTTTGTTATAACTTTGTCTGCTAGACTGAATATCCCCCCCGTTATTATCAAATATACAGAATATATGTGTAGATTAAAAATTTATAAATATTTACCAGCTTAACTTTTGATATAGGCCCAGAACTGCTTTGACATTAACTGGCCTGTATTTTTTGTTAAAACCACATAACCAACTTTTTTACTGGTTAGAGCCACAATGTAGAGCACAATGTGTACTTTACCTCATTTGAGCCTACAATAAAGTCTACACTTTCCACAACAGCTTTTATTAGATTTACCATTGCTAGTGGGTTTTTTAAATTATTTTAGGTTTTTTTGTGCCAGCACATTTTCAACAAACTTTATGCAAATAATATTCTATTTTTGTGACTGTGTTCTAACAAAATAAACTGCACGTACAACCCATCTCTGCCAGACCTGGCATGGAAATGATATAAATGTGTCAGTATTACAGTAGAGAAAACACATGAATGCACATGGTGTCTCTTTTAACTCTTAGGCTCAGTGTGATACTAATTTATTTTTGACATTTGGAAAACTTCTAACATTAATTTATAAGTTTATTGTGAGGGATAATTCAGACAGACATAGTGTTGAAATAAAACTTGAAAGAATGCACATCAGATTTTACAGGTGCATAGAACATTAATTTACAATGACAACCTTTTTGTTAAAAGTTGACATAATATTGAATGGAATGTTTTGTTTATATATGGTGGTCTAGCTTACTGACCAATTCCAAAATGTATGATCAAACTGGGACTTTGTACAGTCTGCATTTCTTCTACTTTTTCTGGAATCATTTTCTTTCTTTCTCTCCCCCGCCTCCCCTCTGATCACCAGTAGTTGCCTTAGAGTATTTTATTTGTATTATTTTCCATAATGTTTTTTTCCTTTAAAAACAAAAGTATTTACCCAAGTCTACAATGTTAGATGTATAGTTCAGAACAAGTAATATTTATAAAATGCATGCTAAGATTGACCTTTATGTCAGTTGTCACAGAACTTGATTTGTTTGTTTGAAGTGATATACATTTATACTGAAAGCAAAAATTACAGTTATTAGCACTTAGTATAAATGGATATGCTTTCTCCAGGGAGGACTTTTTCTTTTGAAATTTACTTAAGGAAAATGCTGAGAATGTATATCACTTAGTTATGTCAAATGGGAGAATTGGGAAGAGGGTGACAATGCATAGTAATGAAAATAGTTTTGTGTCTTTCATATGCCCACTTGAATAAATAGGATGAAATGTCATTATTTCCATTTAACATTTCATGGAATAAGTTGATCCCTTTGTGTACAAGAACAAGTCTTGGTAATTTTAGGACTAAACTCTGTCCTTGGATGTATGGGCAGGGATACTATGAAGTCAATATAAACCCTATGCTTGCATCAGGGGCCAGAATTTAGCCTGTGGTATTTTTTAATATGTTACTTGATGGTGGTGATAGTAAAAAAAAAAAAAAAAAAAAAAAGTACATATTTGATGGCAACAAGGGACAAATGACATTGAAAACTTAAATCTAGACAAAAAAGCTAATTTAAGGAGGGAAATGGAAATATGAAGACATTTTAAGTGCTTTTATCCATTTTTCTTTGGCTTAAGTTGTTCAAAGATCCTGGATACCAGGTCAGAACTCTGACATTACCCCTTTAAAAAAAAAAAAAAAAAAAAAAAAAAGTCTCTGAAAAGAAAAACACATTCCTTACTCCAATCTGGGTAATGATCTTTCACTGCTCTCACTACTACCTCCTTCTCTGGAAGACTCTTGGTACACTGAAAAATCTGAAAATCTATCAAGACCCACAAGATCCTAATACCAGCCCCTTAAGGTCAGCTGCAACCGATTCTGACTTCTCTGAGACTTCTGGGATGGGCTTGCATTTATATCACAACATATGCTAGTCCCTTGGGCTAGAGAGTTCATTCCTCAATCAAGGTAAACCAATGGAATTATTTTTCCAGTAAGAGAACGCTGAACATCAAGATTTTGCAGCTATAAAGCAATATGCCTGGCCTTTCTTTCTGAATCCTCTCTTGGCCACCAACATATTGTCATCAGGTCAGACAACTCAGCAGTCTCAGCATACTTGACCTGTCAGAGGAGTGGATGGAAAGGACTAAGAGGTAGTCACTTCTTAAAGAATCCTCCCCTTTGTTCAGGTGGTCCAGCAAAATCTGGAATCCATAACAACTTTTCATGTAATAGGCTATTTAAATAGATTAGCTCAGAGGAGCCCAGATATACTCAAGGAGATTGTCTGGCCACACAAGGAGGTATTCTAATGGATAAGTACCAATACACAAAGATCAAGTGTCCACTTTGCATCTAACTCCTACCCAGATACTGTAAGGTATGCTGAAAATCCTAAAGCATAGGTCCAAGATATCTTCTTGGTTCACTGGACCAAGGAGATATTATTTACATTCCTTCTGCTTCCCCTGACCTGGGAAGTCCTCATAAAACCACAGAGATGCTAATAACCCCAGAATGTGCAAGAAGTTATTGGTATGTGAGCCTCTTTTTTGTACAGAGCACTCAGCACTTAGAAAAAAGAGACTTCCTGTATAAGGGTCTCATTCTTCATTCCAGACCTTATTCAGATTCAAAGCTTGTTTTATGAAGAGCCTTTAGAAAATACTGAGGAGCTCAGATTGTGTCCTCTCCACCATGCTTTATTCCCACAGGAAGGGAATTTCCTTTGTCTGCTGGTGTTTGTTGACCATCTCTGTCTGGAGTAGGTTCCAGAAGCTTCAGCATGTAAGACTTCTTTCCTTACTATTCTTAGATTTATTGCAGATGTGATTTATAATGGCCAGCTGTCTGTATGTGCCCACTTCAGCTCTTTGCTGACTGAGGCCTGGTCTACACTACGGGTTTAGGTCGACTTTAGCAGCGTTAAACCGAATTAAGCCTGGACACGTCCACACAACGAGGCCCTTTCTTTCGACTTAAAGGGCCCTTTAAACCGGTTTCTTTACACCACCTCCGACGAGGGGATTAGCGATAAAACCGGCCTTTGCGGGTCGGAATTGGGGTAGTGTGGACGGAATTCGATGTTATTGGCCTCCGGGAGCTATCCCACAGTGCTTCATTGTGACCGCTCTGGACAGCGCTCTCAACTCAGATGCACTGACCAGGTAGACAGGAAAAGACCCGCGAAGGTTTGAATTTCATTTCCTGTTTGCCCAGCGTGGAGAGCACAGGTGACCACGCAGAGCTCATCAGCACAGGTAACCGTCATGGAGTCCTCCCAGGATCGCAAAAGAGCTCCAGCATGGACCGAACGGGAGGTACGAGATCTGCTCGCCATATGGGGAGATGAAGCAGTGATAGCTGAACTCCGTAGCAGTAAAAGAAATGGAAAAGTATTAGAAAAGATCTCCAAGGCCATGAAGGACCGAGGCCATAACAGGGACACACAGCAGTGCCGCGTGAAAATTAAGGAGCTAAGGCAAGCCTACCACAAAGCCAGAGAAGCAAACGGAAGGTCCGGGGCAGAGCCGCAAACTTGCCGCTACTACGCGGAGCTGCATGCGATCCTAGGGGGTGCAGCCACCACTACCCCAACCGTGTGCTATGACTCTCTCACTGGAGAAACACACAGGGAAGACGGTTCGGGGAACGAGGAAGATGACGATGGAGGTACTGTAGGTAGCTCACAGCAGCAAGGAAGCGGAGAAACCGGTTTCCCCAACAGCCAGGATCTGTTTGTTACCCTGGACCTGGAACCAGTAACCTCCGAACTCACCCAAGACCCTCAGGGCACACAGGAGACCTCTGGTGAGTGTACCTTTGTAAATATTTGTAAACATTACACATGGTTTAAAAGCAAGCGTGTTTAATGATTAATTTGCCCTGGCAATCGCGGCCAGTACATCTACTGGAAAAGTCTGTTAACGTGTATGGGGATGGAGCGGAAATCCTCCAGGGACATCTCCAGAAAGCTCTCCTTTATGTACTCCCAAAGCCTTTGCAAAAGGTTTCTGGGGAGGGCTGCCTTATCCCGTCCGCCATGGTAGGACACTTTACCACGCCAGGCCAGTAGCACGTAGTCTGGAATCATTGCATAACAAAGCATGGCAGCGTATGGTCCCGGTGTTTGCTGGCATGCAGACAATATCCATTCCTTGTCTCTCTTTGTTATCCTCAGGAGAGTGATATCATTCACGGTCACCTGGTTGAAATGGGGTGATTTTATTAAGGGGACATTCAGAGGCGCCCGTTCCTGCTCTTCTGAACAGAAATGTTCCCCGCTGTTAACCATGCGGTGGAGGGGAGGGGTGAAGTGATCATCCCAGAGAATCGTGTGTGTGTGTGTGGGGGGGGGTGGTTTACTTGTGTTTGTGCCGCATGTTAACCGGGAAACTGCAGCCCCCTCCTTTTACATTGAAACCCCATTTTAAATGGACAACCCAATTCATCCTTGAGATGGGAAATGCGCTGCTGTTTGCAACCTTTCCCGCATGTTAAGAAGGTTAAATAAGCCAAAACACTGTGGCCTACGATGGCTGCCTGCAAGCCGAAATATGCGACCTTGTAATGAAAGAGTGTACCCATTGTTCCCTAAAATGTGTCTTTTTTAACCACCTCTCCCTTCTCCTCCACCAGCTGCAAATGTTTCTCCTTCGCAGAGGCTCGTGAACATTAGAAAGAGAAAACGTAAGACGAGGGACGAGATGTTCACGGAGCTGCAGATGTCCTCCCACGCTGATAGAGCACAGCAGAATGCGTGGAGGCAGTCAATGTCGGAGATGAGAAAAGTCCAACATGAACGAGAGGAGAGGTGGCGGGCTGAAGACGATAGGTGGCGTCAGCTTGCAGACAGACGGCAAGAGGCAATGCTCCGTCTGCTGGAGCATCAAAGTGATATGCTCGAGCGTATGGTTGAGTTGCAGGAAAGGCAGCAGGAGCAGAGACCGCCGCTACAGCCCCTGTGTAACCAACAGCCCTCCTCCCCAAGTTCCATAGCCTCGTCACCCAGACGCCCAAGAACACGGTGGGGGGGCCTCCGTCCACCCAGTCACTCCACCCCAGATGATCGCCCAAGCATCAGAAGGCTGGGCTTCAATAAGAGTTAAAGTTTTAAAATGCAGTGTGTCCTTTTCCATCCCTCCTCCCCCACCCATCCCTGCTACCTTGGCAATTATCCCCCTACCTCTGTAAGGAACTAATAAAGAATGCATGAATGTGAAAAAACAATGACTTTATTGCCTCTGCAAGCGGGAGGGGAGGGGAGGGTGGGGTGGGGTGGTTGGTTTACAGGGAAGTAGAGTGAACCGGGTCGGGGGGGGGGGTTGGAGGGTTCATCAAGGAGAAACAAACAGAAGTTTCACACAGTAGCCTGGCCAGTCACAAAACTCGTTTTCAAAGCTTCTCTGATGCGCACCGCGCCCTGCTGTGCTCCTCTAACCGCCCTGGTGTCTGGCTGCGCGTAATCAGCGGCCAGGCGAGTTGCCTCAACCTCCCACCCCGCCATAAATGTCTCCCCCTTACTCTCACAGATATTGTGGAGCGCACAGCAAGCAGCAATAACAATGGGGATATTCTTTTCGCTGAGGTCTGAGCGAGTCAGTAAGCTGCGCCAGCGCGCTTTTAAACGTCCAAATGCACATTCCACCACCATTCGGCACTTGCTCAGCCTGTAGTTGAACAGGTCCTGACTCCTGTCCAGGCTGCCTGTGTATGGCTTCATGAGCCATGGCATTAAGGGGTAGGCTGGGTCCCCAAGGATCACGATAGGCATTTCAACATCCCCAATGGTCACTTTCTGGTCCGGGAAGAAAGTCCCTTCCTCCAGCTTTCGAAACAGAGCAGAGTTCCTGAAGACGCGAGCATCATGTACCTTTCCCGGCCATCCCACGTTGATGTTGGTGAAACGTCCCTTGTGATCCACCAGGGCTTGCAGCAGCATTGAAAAGTACCCCTTGCGGTTTACGTAGTCGGTGGCTTGGTGCTCCGGTGACAAGATAGGGATATGGGTTCCGTCTATGGCCCCGCCACAGTTTGGGAATCCCATTTCAGCAAAACCATCCACTATTGACTGCACGTTGCCCAGAGTCACTACCCTTGCTATCACCAGGTCTTTCATTGCCCTGGCAAATTGGATCACAGCAGCCCCCACAGTAGATTTGCCCACTCCAAATTGATTCCCGACTGACCGGTAGCTGTCTGGCGTTGCAAGCTTCCACAGGGCTATTGCCACTCGCTTCTCAACTGTGAGGGCTGCTCTCATCTTGGTATCCTGGCGTTTCAGGGCAGGGGAAAGCAAGTCACAAAGTTCCATGAAAGTGCCCTTACGCATGCGAAAGTTTCGCAGCCACTGGGAATCGTCCCATACCTGCAGCACGATGCGGTCCCACCAGTCTGTGCTTGTTTCCCGGGCCCAGAATCGGCGTTCCACGGTATCAACCTGCCCCAGTAACACCATGATTTCCACATTGCTGGGGCCTGTGCCTTGTGAGAGGTCTATGGCCATGTCAATTTCCTCATCACTCTCGTCGCCGCGCTGCAATCGCCTCCTCGCCTGGTCCGGGTTTCGCCTTGGCATGTTCTGGCTCTGCATGTACTCCAGGACAATGCGCGTGGTGTTCATAGTGCTCATAATTGCCGCGGTGATCTGAGCGGGCTCCATGATCCCAGTGCTAGCTATGGCGCCTGGTCAGAAAAAAGGCGCGAAAGTAGTATCTGATGGACCAGGAGAAGGAGGGCGGGAGGGAGGGAGGGCCGAGTGACGACATGGCGTACAGGTACAGGAACAGGGAGAAACACAAACAACTGTCACACAGAATGGTCCCCCCAAAGATTAAACTGGAAACCCTGGGCTTAGCAGGCCGTTGATTTCACGGAGGAAGGGGAAGCAAATGAACACAGAACAAATCTATTTTTTACATCTTAAGGTGGCAGCCGACGCTGCAGCATGAGTGACAGCCATACCAGTATGACGATGACGGATACCAATCATAATATGCCATCATCTGCCAAAAGGCAAGGGGCTGCTGCTGTGTAGCAATGCAGCCCCACGTCTGCCAGCCCCACGTCCGCCAGCACCCAGCATCGCCCTCGGCCTCTTCTGGGTGCTTAGCAGACAATATTGGGCAATTGGCAGAAAATAGTATATTATGACTGGTAACCGTCATCATCGAAACAGTAGCATGTCTGCCCAGGTGGCCATGATTGACAGCCATACCAGTACGACGACGACGGGTACCAGTCATAATATACCATCGCCTGCAAGGGGCTGGTGCAATGCAGCACTACGGCTGCCAGCCCCACGGCTATCACTCATGCTACACCGTCTACCGCCAAAAGGCAGTTAGCAGCTGCTGCTGTGTAGCAATGCAGTCCCACGTCTGCCGGCACCCAAAGGACATATGGTGACGGTGAGCTCAGCTGAGCTGAGCGGGCTCCATGCTTGCCGTGGTATGTTGTCTGCACAGGTAACCCAGGTAAAAAGGCGCGAATCTATTGTCTGCCGTTGCTGTGACGAGGGGGGAGGGGCCTGACGACATGTACCCAGAACCGCCCGCGACACTGTTTTGCATCATCCGGGCATTGGGATCTCAACCCAGAATTCAAAGAAAAGGCGCGAACCGCTTCTCGGCTCGAGCTGTGGCGCAAACGTAGTATCTGACGGCCTAGGGGAAGGAGGGAGGGGGGCCGAGTGACGACATGGCGTACAGGCACAGGGAATTAAAATCAAGAACGGTGGCTGTGCATCAGGGAGAGACACAAACAACTGTCACAGACTGGTCCCCCCCAAAGATTAAACTGAAAACCCTGTTGACGGAGGGAGGGGGAAGCAAATGAATACAGAGAAAATCTATTTTTTACATCTTAAGACGACGGTGCAGCGTGACTGATAGCCCTCGGCATCTTTCTGGGTGCTTGGCAGCAAATACTGGGCGGTGTATGACGATGGTCTTCAGACCTATTGCACGAGCTGCTGCTCAGGGAAGACTCTGCTAACGTGCGATGACCCGACTTGTAATAGGCCGGCTAACAGTCATAATACACCATTTACTGCCAAAAGGCAAGCCCCACGGCTGCCAGCACCCAGATCGCCGATGAAGGCTACCAGTCTACTGCACCGTCTACCGCCAAAAGGCAGTTAGCAGCTGCTGCTGTGTAGCAATGCAGTCCCACGTCTGCCGGCACCCAGAGGACATATGGTGATGGTGAGCTCAGCTGTGCTGAGCGGGCTCCATGTTGTCTGCACAGGTAACCCAGGTAACCCAGATAAAAAGGCGCGAATCTATTGTCTGCCGTTGCTGTGACGGGGGAGGGAGGGGCCTGACGACATGTACCCAGAACCGCCCGCGACACTGTTTTGCATCATCCGGGCATTGGGATCTCAACCCAGAATTCCAAGGGGCGGCAGAGACTGCGGGAACTGTGGGATAGCTGTGGGATAGCTACCCATAGTGCAATGCTCCGGAAGTCGACGCTAGCCTCGTACTGTGGACGAGGTCTGCCGACTAGAGCACCTAGAGCATTTTATTGTGTGGACATACACAATCGGCTGTATACAACCGATTTCAATAAAACCGGCTTCTATAAATTCGAACTAATTTCGTAGTGTAGACATACCCTTAGTGTTAACGTACCATTAATGGGTTTCCAGTATGGTCACACCCTTTGGCAATTAGATTCTTCCACATGATCTTCTATCTAATCTATATCCTCCTACCTAAGTCTTAATTTAATTCTGAAAGTTGTATACTTGGATTTCCTTTGAACCTACTGATTGCCATCCAGATGTCCATCAGGTTCTGATGGTTTTCATTCAGTTCATGTGGGAGCTTGTGATCCTAGTTTTCAAAGCTGCTTATCTGATTTTCCACAAGCAGAAACTGGTTCTCCATGGCTAAAAGTTTTTCAGTTTTCTCCTTCAAGTAGTGTCTTCTTTATTTCTTAACTAGGAAATCATTCTCCCTCCTAACCTCCCAACATATATCTAAAGACAGGAGCTTAGAAAGAAATCCTCTGGTATTCTCTAGCCTCGTTCTCTACTCTCTGACATTGTCTGGTTTCTGCTCCTGTCTTACTACAACAGCCTTAGGAGGTGAGAGAATGGCTGCTGAATAGGGATGCAGATAACAGATTTGTAGGGACAGTAAAAAAAATCACTCCCTCTAAGATCCAAGCAGGGCCGGCTCCAGGGTTTTGGCCGCCCCAAGCAGCCAAAAAAAAAAAAAAAAAAAAATCCATGATCGCGATCTGCGGTGGCAATTCGGCAGGAGGTCCTTTGCTCCAAGCAGGCCGAATTGCCGCCGAATAGCTGGACTTGCCGCCCCTCCCCGAAGTGGTCGCCCCAATCACCTGCTTGCCAAGCTGGTGCCTGGAGCCGGCCTTGGATCCAAGATACATCCTCCTCTTTGTGCAGTGGAGAGCTGGAGAGATTGGAGAGAATAGTGGAGATGGAGAAACAAAAAGGGAGAATTTGGGAGGGAAACTATTAAGTTGTGTGAACTAGGGGATGGAGTAAGGGTTGGAGAGATAATGAGGGTAATACTCAACTTAAATCCCTGACAAAACTTTGGAATGGTTTATCTGTAAAAATATATTGGGAAAGGGGGTAAAAGCTATGTGCAGAATATATGGATACTGCATTTTTGCCTTTATAAAGGTAGGATTTTTAGAGCAAAACTCAGGTCATTGGTAGGACAGTATAGCACATTTGTACTTATACCTTCCTTTAGAAAGTAACTATTTGGTTCATATTTACTGATAAATGTTACCTGAAATTTTAAAATAGAAAATATAAATGTTCTCGGTAGTTTGTTTCTTAGCTAAGAGCCAAATTCAGTTTGTACTTGGAAGCAGAATCAATAAGTATTAATTTTATGAAATATTAATAGAAAAATGGTATGGGGATTAAAATAAAAGTATTGACATCAGAATTATTCAGTATGCTGCATAGATGTGAAACAGTGCATCTTTACGTTGCCGAACATTCAATGGATGCTTCTTTTTGCTAACATTATATAATATTTAGTGTATCAAGTTCTAGTAAATTACTTTGTTAAATATTTTGAGTAGTGCTGTGTGGAACTCCCTAGTGTTGATCCATTTTGGCATTACTCAAGGTTTTTTTCCCTTTAATAAATTAGCTATTTTTTTGCTTTTTTTGTATGGATTGACATCTGTGGCATTCATGGGACCGAGAAGAACCAACACATGATCAATTAGAAAATGAATTTACTCAAAAAATGTCTTTCTATTAAGAGATTACTATTTGAGAGAGGTTTCAGAGTAGCAGCTGTGTTAGTCTGTATCCGCAAAAAGAACAGGAGTACTTGTGGCACCTTAGAGACTAACAAATTTATTTGAGCATAAGCTTTTGTGGCTTACGCTCAAATAAATTAAGTAATTAAGCTTAATTACTTATCACTTCAAAAAAAATTTCTCTTACTTAATTGGCCTCTCAGAGTTGGTAAGACAACTCCCACCTTTTCACGCTCTCTGTATGTGTATATATATCTCCTCAATATATGTTCCATTCTATGCATCCGAAGAAGTGGGCTGTAGCCCACGAAAGCTTATGCTCAAATAAATTTGTTAGTCTCTAAGGTGCCACAAGTACTCCTGTTCTATTTGAGACAGTTTGATATGAAAGGAACTACTGTAGACAAAACCACTTTCTGTTTTATTCTGTAGTATTTCCTACATCTTTATTAATATAGTTACACAGAGTTCTGATTTTTCTCTCTCTCTCTTCTCCCACCCCAATTTGTCAGAGACTACTTGGCAACATAGGGATCAGTTTTATTTTTCTAGATCCTAACTTTTCAATTCAGAGAATTATTAAAACGAGAGTGTATTTGCATTAGTTACATTTTTGGTTATATAGTATTAAATTTTTTTTTTCTAGTGCCTTGTGTCCATCTTGGGTTATGTGTGATTTAAGCCATAACAAACAAAAACTACAAAGGTCTTTGAAATTAAAAGGTACTGTTGTCTTCCAATGCACTGATGAAAATTATTCTAACTGCAAAGAACAGTTAAGCTATCATGCTGACAACTGTAAACTGTTGCCAGGGCAGTTAAGTTTCTCTTAGTTCTGTGACAGTCTGCCTGTGGGGAAAACTCTGATTTTCATTAGCAGTTGGTGCTCTTGCAAAACTATGTTTGGCACATCCTGGCAAGTTCAGGAATAACTATCTGCTGTCCTTGCAACTATTTATAAAATTATTATAGAGAAAACTACTAGTGTTGCTGATTCTTGACAAGGGAGTCACTACTATCTCTTACTTTAGCGTTCATGCACAAATGTATATCCAAATATTGTGCAAAGTTTGTACACTGTTTAATTTTAAAATACTAGAACTGACACTTAGGACCAACATCAGATTTATTTCCATGATGTATGGAAGTTGTTATAGAGAACCACAAAGCACTGACTACATTTTAAAAGGAGAAAATGGGCCACATTTTCAAAAGGGCATTCACTCAGCTTAGATACACATGCCACCAACTTATTCATATCCATTGAGGTGTTTGGGAGCCCTAACTGGATGCATGCAGTTTGGTCCTGTGGGTGTTTAAAAAGGAGCCAGATGTCCAGTTTTCCAGTGGTCAGTTCTGGAAATTTGAAGTCTGAAAATGGGACACTTATGTCCCATTTCTGCTCGGTCGCTCTCCTTACCCATCCCAACAGGTGGTGCTGATGTGGGCTCTGGGAAGCGTTCTTCCCAACCCCAACCCTAGCCCTTGGGAGAGCACCAGCAGGAGTTCTTCTGGACAGAGAACAGCAGCAGCACCACCACTGGGGGCTGGCAGGTGTGGTGCCCAGGCAGTGGCAGCCCCAACACAGGTCAGAAGAGGGTGTGAATGTCAAGAACAGGCTCCTCACTGGGTAAGGAGTGACAGGTATCTGTTTTGGTTTTTTTGTTTTGTTTTTCTTTCATTTTGATAAGATGGGCATCTTAGCTATAATACAGATATTGTTTTTCTGACTTATCCAGAGCCCATTATGGTCAATGGAAAGACTTCTATAGACTTCAGTGGACTTTAGATCAGGCAACAAGATTCTGGTCACAAACACATGATGCATTATATCCTGGATTGTAAAATCTTCAGGCCAGAGACTGACCTCGTCTTGTTTAATTTGTCTTCAAAGTGCCACACACACACCTGTGGCGATAATAAATTACAATATCAGTTAAAGTATCTGTTGTGAAGTCAGCTACTATCTGTGTGGATACATGTGAAAGAAATGATTTTAAAAGATGAACTGTGAAATGCACTGGATATATGAGATCGGATTCTGGTGCTAAAAAGTACGATTTTTTTATTATTATTATTTTATTTTAAAATAAATCAGCACAAGTTTTTATGCTATCTGAAAATACTTCTGACATTAGCATTTTGCTTGTTAGAAGTTCTGTTTTCTTCTTTTACAAAAGAATAATATTTCAATAGATGCTCTAACTAATTTAAAAGTAGTTCCTGGCTGAAGGGGAAAATGTTATATTTGGCCAGTGATTACCTACAAAATTATTCGTGAAAAATATGACACTATTCTAAGTAATGTTATTTTAAATAATATCCCACAAAAATGTAGGGTGCCCAGATGGCCCCATTTTATAAGGACAGGCCCAATATTCAGGGCTTTTTCTTATATAGGCACCTATTACCCCCTACCCTGGTCCCGATTTATCACACTTGCAATTTGGTCACCCTACAAAAATGTATATTGTATGTAATAGTTTGAGGAAAAAATACATGTAGGTAGTTATCCACTTCTTTCTATACTGCAGAACTTAAAACATACGTTAAAAACATCATCGGGGTTTGCGTGCGTGTGTGTGTTAGACACTTTTGGAAAACTCTATGTCATGCATTTCAGACCGGACATGGTAAATCTATTCATCACGAGCTGAAGACCACCACTGTGTTTGCAGAGCAAAAAGCCAGCCTTTCTTTTCTGGATAATAAATGATCACAGGGCTGGAAATGAGTCAGACTTTTCAGACTAGCCAAAGACAAACTATCTTTGATTCCAGTCTTCTTGACTCACCTGTACATATTCCATGTTATTACTCAGGTGCTAAGCAGAAGTGCTTTTTGTCTTCAAGGCTGAAAGGCCCTTTAGTTTAAATTAGGGACATTCACTGGTCTTCCCCGAGAAAGTAAAATAAATTCGCTAGTGGTTACTAGTTGTGAAAAGCTGTTAAAATACACAAGTTCTGCCTCATTTCCAGTGCAATGCTGTGACTTAAGAACACTTGTTTATTGTTACACAGTATGCTGCCAGACTGTCCAGGTAGATGAAATCTGATTCCCTTTCTTATTGCTTTAAGCATTTCATTATCACTTACGGGTTGTTTCAAAGGACAAGAAAAAATATAAGACTTCTTGGAGTAAAGTAGTGGCTAACTTTCAGTAACTTGCAGCTGAGCACTCTTTTTTCTTCTTTTTTAAAGAATAAATTGACTGTGTTTGACCTTTGACTCAAGAGAATCTTAAAGGTTTCTATTACTGAGGAAATAGGTTCCTTAATGACTGTGTCATCAGAGGTGAGATGAGTAAAAGAAGCTGTTATATAATGAAACATGAAGAGACATACATGAAATATTAAAGGCTTGACTGGGCAAGTCAGCCTGCGCCAACAATATGCTAAGAACATCTATCATAACAGAGCCGGTGCCTGAACAAAGATTCTGTGGCTGCATATTAGGTATGTAATCAGATTGCTGAAGTGTAGCCCCCTTCCACTGACCTGTTGCACTGATATGAAGGGTAAATGTATCTCTAGATAAGCTGTCTGTTGGTTAGAGCTAAACCCTGGCCTGCTACTAATTGATTCCCACCATTGTTTTCCCAGAACACCTTTGATGATTTCTAATGAATCCCAGTATTGATGATACTCCTTTAAATTTCATCCCTATGTTGTTTTTCGTTCCTTTCATTAACACTAATAAAAATATGGCAAGAAAAATACAGAAAAATGAGATTGCAACTGCTTATTTGTGTTTAAATACATTTTGAACAATTGTTAAAATGTTTTGCATCTTAAGATGTTTGTCACTAATTAAATGGCTGATGTGTATATATGCAGCTAATTTTGTATCTTACTTGCAGTTGTGCAGGGTTTGAAAATGTCATCTTCTAAAATGATGATAATTCTGTTACACAGGCTAATGCAAGTGTTTTTTAGGAAGTAGAAGAAAGCCTTGCAGGCATCAGCAGTTTATTAGATCCTGATTCTGTTTTAAAAGCTTTTAACACCAGTCTTTTATCACATTTGTGTCAGGGACAGAACTTATAAAAAAGCAAGCACATTTGAATAAATTACACTTAGTTCGTTGTTAAAATTATTATAGGCTAAGTCCAGACTTAACACAGTTGCAAAAAGTAATTTTGCATTTACAACTTTCCTGGTCTCTGTGTTAGAAGTTTATATAATTATCAGCTTGTTAACAAGTTGTTAGTTAATTTTATTTATTTATTTATTGTACTAGAGATGGAAGATCTTAAAGATTCTGCAATTTCTGAATGCCTCCACTTAAAGAAGTTCTGATTTTTATTCTGAGCCTTATCAAACACTGCTGCACTCATTCCCTACCATCCCTAGATATGTCTACTCATATAGTATCTGAGTGCCTCATAATCATTAATTAACTTCATCCCTATTATTTAGGCAAGGAATTGCAATAAGGGATAGATTAAGTGACATGCCCAAGATCACACAGGAAGTCTCTGGTTGATCTGGGAACTGAACTTAGGTTTCTTGAGTCCCAGTATGGGGCTCTATGCACTGTTTATATCCATAAATCAATCCTCTGGTTACTTTTTGTCCTCATCCGGTGCTTTTGTCAGGATAAGTTTCTTTTTAAATAACTATAACGTTATATAAAATTTTAGGGTGGATTATCCACCAGTCTCTACCATATGATCCTGCTTGTCCTCTGCCATCACTTTGGAGGTAAGATAGAATACCTCAGGGTCAGCTCCACCTTAAAGATGAGTGAGTCAGTTTGAATAAAATAAGAGTCCTAAATCTTCATCCAAAACGCATTCTAAACTGAAACTGGTTGGGTGTTTGGTGGTGATGATTGTTTTTGGGGTGAAGGGCGCATTTGTTTTTGTTTCTTTTCTAAAGATTACTAAATGTCCCTTTTCTTTAACTTTCTTCTCCACATGCCTCTGCACTTCTTGGTTTGGCTGGGACAGTAGGTGGAAATACCATGAGAAAATTGCTCCTGTAATCTCTTCAGCCTTATTGAAATCAGCACTGACAGGAAATCTCACAGGGAAGTCTTTTCTTATGAGATTTTCAGCCCAATTTCTCAACCCTAGGCTTTTTAATCAGGTATGAGAGGAAAGAAACAAGGGATCTAAAACCCTGATCCCTGAGCAAAGTCTGAGTAAAAAAAATTTTACTCAGAGAAACTGTGCAGGGATTGAAAGTTAAGGAATACACTCCTAGGTGCCTCCACAACCCAGTCACAACCATTCCAACTTACTGAGAGGAACAGTGGACACAGTCAGATGGATATGTGCAGTGCAGAAACACATTGGGCACATTTGTCTGCTCTATACAGTGAACCTTGGAAATGGGTCTAATGCCTCATCTTCCCCACTGATTTGGCCCTTCTGCACAGCAAACCTGCAGCTTTTATGCCATTTTGAGTCTTAGCATATGTGCTTCAGGGGTGCAGGATTTGGGCCTGAATGAACTACTGTTCACATATCTCAGAAAAAGTAACATCTCCAACTCCCAGTTCCTGACAATGTGCATCTGAGGCAACTAGCCAGATCCATAAGAATTAAAGTTACACAAAATCTCTTTTCTCTATTTTCTATTAATTTCAGAAAAGTCTGCTGAATAAGTCACATCTGCGGCAGGTAATGTAACTTTCATTTGTTCTACGAGCATTTACTTCATGGATCAGTCCAGGACTCATTAACCTTAGTAGTCCAACATACTCAATTTCACTAGCAGATCAAAATTTATTTTCCTTTCATCCATTTGTTTCCAGGCCTACTTACTCAACCCTTAAAAGGATATCCAGCTCTATTGAATTATCTTGTGTATGCTGAAAAATATTGTAAACATAGAAAATAAGACATTGTTTGCATTTACATTTTTTCTCCTTTTTGGGGGGTTGGAGGAACTATTAGTTGAGAGCAACTGTTGGCTCTCCTTCTCTTTTTGTGGGCAAGAAGCAGAAACTGAAGAGGGAATTTTGTTCATCTTGACTGTAAAGATCTAAAGTGTCTCAATTCTGTAAAGATCTAAAGTGTCCCCACCAATGACAGATTGTATTTAGTTGCAAAATAATACACAATATTTTTTAGATATATGAATTATTTACCCATGCAAACTACCTCTCTGTATTTTAATATAGCTTAAAATATATATTCTGTAGAATCCAAATGTGAGCTGGGTGAATGCTGCAAAAGAGAATGTGTGAGCACTTTTTCAAACTTTTCAACAAATTTGGTTTGGCTGATCATGCCTCTTTGATGTTTGCTTTCCGTGAATATTTTAGCAAATGTTTACTTGTAGGAATATTCATTGAAAGAACAAATTGTAAGGACATACTGCTGACTACTTGGCTAAAGTGGATTATGAATTTGTAACCACAAGCCCTTTTGCTAGCCACCTGATATAGGAGAAATACTCAACCAAGTAAATGCAAAGAAATATACCACGTGACTTATACTTCAAGCAAAACAGCACACATTTCCAATTGCAAATACAAATACATGCATGAACCAGTTGTGGTATCCATAGGCTGAAATATGCATGCATAAAACATTTATTAGCATTTGTTAAGTAATTCTGAACAATGAACAAATTAATAGGAATCGCTCTGTGTTCATGGACAATTAATTAATTAACAAGAAAAAGCTCTAAATTCAATGACTAATGTGTTTGCTACTGGTAGTCTGTTCAGCTCTATTCCAAGTATTTTGGATTTTCTATGGAAACAATTTCATTAAACTAACCATGTAGGAGATGCCCAGGGAATAAGAAATGCATGTCCACTACGAAAAAGAATTCTGATGGGACTAATATGATTGTTATGTCATAACTAAATTTGTGAACATTTCCCCGTACATTATGAAAAATGCTCTTATAATAAATGTATTTATATCTACGTTGAAAACTCACTTTTCTCTTTGGAGATGAGCCTGTACCAAAACACTGTTCCAAAAATCCCTAAATTATAGGATATGTCTAAATTGGAATCTGAGTCCAAAATTTGTATTTCGGGTCTCATTTGAATTTCCATTCCAGCTCGGTTTTAAGGTTCTTTTTTTATGTTTAAAGCAGAGATAGTGTGTATGAAGAGAAACCTATTTTTTTATTATTATTGTTGCAGTTGGTATTTTTCCGTTTTTGTCACTAGAAAGCCGTAGACTTCAAGTTTGAGGCTTCCCAAAAGTGTGTTGTTGTCATTGATTCCAAACATGATCCGAGTTGATTGAATAAATACTCAGACAAAAGCATTAAAAAAAAGTTTGTTTGCTTCACTTAAGGCAAACTGGCTGAAATGTTTTAATGGCAAGTAATACAACACCGAGGAGGCGTCTCTGAGAATGTTCTTGTGCACATGCCATTGTTTCTTATGACAATAATGGCTTGTGGTAACATGGTCCAATGTGAGTTCCCACAGAATTATATAACTGTTACAAAATGAATGTGGGTTTTCACTGTGTGATGCAGCAAGAACTTCATAAGAAATGATCATCTGGGGAAAGCAGCTCCAGAGCCCTTCCTCTGCTTCTGTTACAGACCATTGTGTGCAATTATTAGACAATGACGCATTTTATTAAACTTTCTGTGAAAATACTTTGCCTTCTTTTTTTTTAATTAGTTTCACTAAGCATGGAATCAACAGCCATGCCCCCACCCCTGGATTGCTTCTAATATCACCTGCCTCCTTCCCACCACATTGAGGTATGTGGAGTGGAGTCCCCTTGCATACCTGTTCTGCAGCTTTTCACTGTGGTTCTGTTGCACTGGAAGGTTTTTATGGCACCAGCATCCTTAGGTGAATTGCATCCTTGGTCCCAAACCTGATGTCCTAATGTAAGCAAAATTTGCAAAGTTTCGATAGGATGGGAGTTTGTCCATCTATGACTACAGCAGCAGGTCCAGGCCATGTAACCAACTTCTTTGGCTGAAAATTCAAAATTTAGAAACTGACGGAAGCAATGGACTAATCCAGCCTTTTGTCTATGGAGATATGGATGCAGTTCTAAATTAGATAATAAGTGATTTGAGTTTGATTGCTTTAGTTTATGTTAGTGTAGATGCATAACAGGGTTTTGTAGGTCCGTGTAGAAGATGAAAAAAAGTAGGACTGCATCTCCTTACCTTATTACTATCTCTAGTGTCATTCTCTCAATTCCATGATTACTTAGCTTCCTCCCTACAACCACAGGCCCTTGAAAAATGGAAATATTGCATTAATATTACTAAAGATTTCATAGTCAACAAAGGATCAATAAAATGTACATTAGAGGCCAAATTCTCTGTTGTTGTAACTCCAGTGCAGCCAGTCAAGCTTTGTTTGATCCTTGATGTTAAATTGTTTCCACTAGGAAATTAATATGTAAGTGTGTGTGTTTTATTTTTCTTAAACACTGGAAGTAGCTGTGGTAATATTCTAGGTGGACTCTTCTACTACCTTTATCCACTAGGTGACAGTACAACTCTTTTACCTTTTTTTATTATTCTCTATAGGTGATTGAAGCAAAAGAAAAACGTTAACTTAAACAACTTCTGAGAATATATTCTTGGCAATTGAAAATTAATATGTACTCTGTGTGAATTGTTTATAATTTTGGTATTGTGAGAAAATATTTCTCATAAGTTAGTTTGCTTAATGCAAATAAAGGACTTATTTATTATTAAGCAAAGCTATTGTTTGTTTTTAACCAGAAGACCCCTTACATTGTATCTTAATTGTAGACTGATAAATAACTATGGAAAACATAAATACTGAAAGTTACTAAAAATGAACCTGTTTTTAACAGCTGAAGGTAAAATATGCAAAATAAACCCTGAATCTTAGCAGTGATCTCTAAGAAGAAAGGTGACTTTTTAAAGCTACCTTTTCAATAAAATAATATTACGTACAGTATCATTAACCCTTTTAATAAACAGTTATACTATGAATTAGATGACTTGTTATTTAAACTGTTTTTAAAAAGAATGAAAATAAATTACTAATTTGCAGCATTTCCATTGTACTCTGCCACATGGCTAATATTTAATTTGTGCAAAATAAAACTAAATGTTTCTTTTTGTATTTATTTGAAAATTGTATAAAATCGAGTTCCCCTTTGCTACCCATTTTCATCTGCATACTTCCCAAGGCATTTTTATTTGGACAAATCCTAGAGGTAGGGTAGAGGAAAAACGGTATATAGAAATGTGCTGAGTGTGATATATTGTATATTCTAAGGGCTGATTCTTCAAACATGCATTCATTGACACTAGTCACATGAGTAAAGTTTCATGGCTAAATGTTTACAGGATCAGTCTTACAACCATTACCATGTACAAGGTAAAACATACACTTAAAAAAAACTAGATGCTTCTCATATTGTGTGATTATATGAATATATAAAATTATAATTTAATAGTTACAATATTTTTAAAATATTCCTCTGAGCCATGTAAAGTATTTAAAAAATCCCAAGAACTAAACATGTGTGTTTGTAATCACAGTGAGATTTTAGAGTGAGTTTTAGAATGATATAGGTTTGCAGAGGCTATTTTAATTTATAATGCAATGCTGAAACCACTTGGAATATTGTTTGTAAATACTGACAAACCTCAGATTCCTATTACAGGAAAGGACAAAACTATTCTCCTAGTATAACAGACATATTTTTATTATGGTATTATTACATTCTGGAAACAAATGTCTCTGTATAATAAACAAAGTAATAGAATTAAAAAAATGGCTATCTACTTTCCAAAAGTTATAAAATATAATAAACAAAATGAACATTTTTACAGTAGTAATAAAAGATACAATTTAATGACAAGTGAAAGTTAAATAAACTAAAGATCTGATATACACATTACACACTTTCGTACAGAACACCTTCAAAATGTACCTTATAAAAAATCTATTTTAAACATTTTAGCAAAAAACAATTGTAATCACGAGCATACATGACTCAGAAAACATCATTCTTAAAAAAAAGAAAATTTTCATCAGTATGACTTATAGTAGCACTTGCTGGACTAAATTGTGCTATGATTTACACTCTGTGTAATCCCCTGTTAGGGTGCAAGGTAGGGCAGAATTTGGCCCATTACGTTTAATGATTGAGGACTACGAAAGCGTTACACATTTAAAATTTATGATAGAGCATTACAAAGGGTCACTTTGTACTTTGAGCTAGGATTTCTAGAGACATTAAATGCTGTTGCACATTTCAACACTTCTAGTAAAATGGTTGTGGTTCATTTTTGAGACATCAATTTCTATATACATTTATTACATACTATATAATTCTGTTACTTGTGGTCCCATTACGGCATGTAATGTGAAAGAGCATTTCATTTAAAAAAAAAATCCTTCTTAATCTTCAGCAGAGTCTTCTGTTTAGTCTCAGAATATAGGAAAGATCAAATACACTGCATTATAGAATATAATGCCTAAGTACTTGCCTTATTTTTTTCAATTTATTTTAGGCATGTGTCAAATTACTGCAGCCTTTGTCTGCACCACATAATGTTGCGATAAAATTCTGCCTACCTTAGACACTCCTCTCTAATTTTTCATTTATTTGTAGAAGAGCTAAACAAAATACAAAGGTCTTAATATTGAATTTAACCCAAATCACAAAGTGATTACTTTGTTTTTGATTCATTAAAATGAAAGCTATTGTGTAACCATGATGTCTATAATTTCCCTATATTTTTTAAAGAAAAAATTATTGCACTGTTAACGGTATAAGGGCTGCTAGGAGAATGTGAACAAAATATATTTACAATACATTAAATTCTTCTGAGATTGATTTAGGCTTCAGTATAGTGAAATTACCTTTATAGTTAAATTTGTCATTTCCACTATAAACCTCTATTTTGAGATGTTTATAATTCAACTCAGATATTTAAAAAATAAGCAAGCTAGGCTGTGAGGTCTTTATTTGGCAGCGAATTTTTTAGTACGCATTTGGAAAAAATAGCTCTGCTTTTTCAAGTTATAAGAAAACAAAAACAAAAGTTAGTGGTTTCAGACACATTTTTGGCCACCTTAACCTAAAGCCAGTTTAATTTTATTAAATGAAATTTTAGAAGCCATTAATTCTTAGCAAATACTGATGGTAACTAACTATTGGGTATAATAATTGAGGAAAAACTATCATGTTACTTTGCCAGTAATTTTTTTGTGAAGCAAAATTCAGTGAGCTATATTGTGCAATCACTGAAGTCAGTAGGGAGTTCTCTAAAAGCTGCTTGTACAACATGGCCTCTTGTGTGTACACTTTAGACCTGTTGCTTATCTTACTGGTTATTTCACCAATGTAACTCCATTCATTTTAGTGGAATTACTTCTGATTTATACCACTTTGAGAGAGAATCAGATCAACTGTGCTTATGCCTTGCAGCAGAAATGACAAAATAGAGTATCCCTGTTCCAGATAGAGGCTTTTTAATCTATGTTCCACACAGGGCTGGTGCTACCATTAAGGCAAACTAGGTGGTTGCCTAGGGCACCAAGATTTGGGGGTGCCAAAAAGCGATGCCCCCAATTTTATTTTTTTATAGTGTTCCTACGCCCCCTCCCTGACCACGCGGTCGCCGCTCCACTTCTCCCGCCTCCCAGACTTGCAGCACCAATCAGCTGTTTGGCGTCGCAAGCCTGGGAGGGGAGGAGAATTAGAGCGGGGGCGGCGTGCTCTGGGAGGAGGCGGAGCAGAGGTGAGCTGGGGTGAGGAGCTGCCACACGGCTCTCCGGGGGGGGGGGGGGGGCCGGGGGGGTGCTTGGGGGGGGGGGGGGGGGGAGCTGCCGCAGGGCTCCCCACCCCAGCTCACCTCTGCTATGCCCTCTCCCCGAGCACGCCATCGCTGCTCCACTTCTCCCACTTCCCAGACTTGCAGCAGCAATTAGCTGTTTGGCACCGCAAGCCTGGGAGGGGAGGAGAATTAGAGTGGGGGCGGCGTGCTCGGGGAGGAGGCGGAGCAGAGGTGAGCTAGAGGGGGGAGCTGCCATGGGGGGGCACCTCAGGGCGGGAGGGGGCAGCTGCCGCGGAGGGGGGATGCCTCAGGGTGGGGGAGTGGGGGCGGGGAGCTGCCGCAGGGCTGGGGTGGGGGGGCGCAAGGTGCAAGTTTCACCTAGGGCGCGAAACTTCCTTGCACCGGCCCTGGTTCCACATTACAAACTATGTATCCTATGTCCATTGGAGTCAATGGAATTATTTCATCAACTTAAATGGGTGCTGAATAAGGTCCTAGATCCTCATCCTGTAAATACTTACACACATACTCAACTCATGTGAGAAGTCCCATTAGCTTCACAGACGTGAAGTTTGGCATGTACTTAAGTCATCGTTGGATTGTGTTCTGATTCTGTGGAGTTATCTATTATTTTCTTTATTTTCTGCACTTGTATTTCTAGATTAGGTTGCACTTTCATGCTGTTGAATCAACATCCATAGATTTCTATACAATTTTATTTTTAAATAGATCTAATTATTTCTTATAATTATTTCTTCATAGCTGGATAAATGTTAATATTTACAGAAGAAAATTCTGTTCTGAAGAAAAAGTTGAAGGAAATAGGATGAGTATTATTTGTGTCACATGAACTATTAAGAGTAACACAATACTCGGGTTGGGTGGGACAGTAGCAGCTGTTATGCCAAACCTATTCATCAGAGGTACATATATGGCCCCCATTACTGTAGCTTCTGAGAACCCTAGTGTCTTTAAGGTATTTATCCTCCCAGCACCCCAGATTGGTAGGGAATTACTATTATCCCCATTTACTGAGGCACAGGGAGGCTAAGTGACGGGTTATGCAGTCATGCCAGGAAGTCTGTGGTAAAGCAGGGACTCCCCAGTCCTTGACTGGAGTACTAGCCACTGGACCATCTTTCTTCTCCTCATCACTCTGCACCTCATCCTGCCAAATGAAAAAAACAAGAGGAGGTGTGCCATGGCATCCCTTTTTGTGAAATAGGTAATCACATTTTAGTGGACAAGCCCAGTACAAAGCAGTGGAGTGAAACATATGAAAGAGGTACAGTAAGGTGGGGCAGAAAATATATTTTCTATTTTAATATATAAATTTGAACATAGCCATCTGAAAATATTGTCTTAGGCACCCATTTGCTCTTTAACAGGTCATATTCAACCACATTATAGTTATACTTGCCACAAAAAGAAAAGGCACAAAGCTCATATTCAAAAGAATTTAGTAGTGTAAAATTTACTTCAGTACTGTTACTACCAGTGGTGGCTGGAGGAATGCTGGAAACAAATCCAGTGACGTGATAGCAACTGGGAAGTGTTTCACTTTTCATGGGGGGAAAGATAGATTTTCCACATATTTTTACTTAAAAGATTAGATCTATGTGTAAATTGCAGAGATAACACCGAGAATCAGGATGTCATAGATTCTGTCACATTTGAGATGGTCTTCTTATGCCACACCGTCCAGGCCCCACTCCATAAAGGATCAGCAGCTGATGTGGCTTGTACTCGGACCCATTTCAGCCTGTTAAGAGCGAGTAATATTACTAGTGTGACAATTCAGACAATACAAACCTGTCACCCTTGGCATTGTTAATGTGTCATTTAATATTTTCCTATACCTACCTATTTTAGTGTAACAATATTACTATAATATTTACCAGTGCCAGTTTTACCCATTTTTTATATTTTAAAAAACTTGAAATTATTATCTTGACTCTCAGCCCTGGGACTTTGGCCATCAATAGGGTTCCATGAGCAATTGAATGCCATGTGCACCCTTACTCTGATCACATCCCTAGGGCCAGCCAGAAGAGTTACATTAATGGTACTCCTGCTATGTATCTTTTTGGAGTCACTTCATTGGTCATTAAACTTAGTACCATATGTTGATTATTTTATAATTGGGTCTACTGTGCATGAATCTGTTTGGCATTGTAATATGTGTGCCACCATTAGCTAGAAAGCAAAGGGAATAACTGTTGTTCAGACCCATCAATCCAGGGATGACTAGGTAAGGAATGTCCCCAATCAGCTCAACTGTGATATAAAAGCACACTTCATCTACAGGTGAAAAAAAATGATTCAAGTGTCCAGGTGCAAAATAAGCCCAGAAGCCAGAGAACGAAAATATAAACTGAAAGTCCAAAAACAACCACAGCATTTCATTGGGTACACAATGAAACAGCCGTAGGCTTTCTGTAAGCCATGAAAAATAAATAAATAAATAAATAAAATATGTGGTCAATGTACAGCACTCGCAGCAGTGCTGCCTCAACAGGAGTTCACCTTGCAGCTTTTGAATCTAAGGTCTCTTTATGCGCTGGCTGCAGAAATTCTTTTCTGTAGTTCCCAGAGTTGATTTTTCACTTTCAGGTTATATGAATTTTGGTCAGATGAATTAACCACATTGAGACAAATTTTTGAAAAGGGCTCAACCCCGCCTTCAAGATTGCGCTTGCAATCATTTCCACCCGGATGCTGGGTATTTTTTTTTTCTTCAAATAAAAGGTACTTGTGCATGCAAAGCAGGCAACTATCTGCTCTTTTTCCCGCACTCCCACAAGTGCCACTTGTACATAAAAATGAAAGTTTTCTGAATGCACAAATTACTATGTTGTGGGTGCAAACGTGGGGAAATATTCTATTATGGAAAAATGTTTAAATCTCCGTTTCAGTTTACCTGTTCTCTCAATAGTAATTTGAGCCTTCAAAAGATGCCATTGCTTCTCTTTCACTTTCCTATCATATAATGCTGGAAGCTGTTTTGTAATAAGGGTCCAATCCGGCTTTGACTGGTGTTGGTAATGGAAGATTGGGCCCCAACTGCAATAGCTGTAGGGACGGAACCCATTTTTAGGTTATTTGCTACTTCATAGAAGAGCTGCTATAGTAAAGTGTCCCAGATGAGTGTTCTATGCATTAGCTTCTCCCCCAGATTGATATTTTTACATCAAAGTTTTTATTCTGTCCTTCAGGCATATTAGTCAGTGGTCAGACAAGATACAGAGTGGTCAAAGTCAGATATAGAGATGGGAGGAGGGAGAAGGAGAGAGCGGAAGCGTAGCAAAGGGAGAAAAGTTGGGGGAGCCAATTCTAATTTGAGGGGGGGAAAGAGAAAAGTGCCTGTAAGGTGTTCTCTGTTCACATTTCTCTTTTGTGGTACAGTATGTTAATGTCTAATGCAATACACTTTTTAGTTTTCAGGAGGTTTAAGAGGCATGACCACATGCTGAAAAACAGCCTCTAAAGTTGCACCTGCAAAAAAGCAAAAAAAAGAAAAAAAAAGACTCAATCAATGTATGCAAATGGCATATTAACTACAGTAGCTACAGTGAATTTCATCCCAAATGCCACTTCTACATACACTTTTTCTCTTGTGGTCAGAAATGAACTTGCAAGCAAAAATTTGGCTATAAATGTGTAGCGTCTTTGAGATTTCTATGTAAATTTGTAAGCTACTTGTGTATCAGAATTAGTTACAGCTCATTAAAAAATTCTACCAAGTAACGGATGGCTGGTACCACTCCATCATGCAACTCAGAGACATTGTTAGTGAAGCCCATAATGAGTGCCATAAAATAGAAAAAGCTATTTTTAAATGTTATTGCCTTATTTTCTTCCTCAGATGGTATTTATCTATCCTTACTGAGTGAAAGAAAAAGATCTACCTAAGGCATATTAATATGATGAAAAAAATAGATTTTTTTCCTGTTTATACAGAAATTCATTTTAAAATGTAGGACGCATCAGAATTAAGCATGAAATTAATGGGATGTGTCCTGTGGAACTACAAATTCACATATCTTGCGTTTAAAATACATGTTTATGTTTTGATTATTGTTTACAGTATATTGAATGATAATGTTACTAAACTGATCACTTAGGTTTTCACCTGAAACATACTGTTTGCCCACTATGTATATTCATCTAGACTCTAGGGACCAGAGTTCTAAATATGCTCAGCACCTATAATTAGGACAGATTTTCAAGAATTCAGCACCCACGAAGGAAAATATGGATACTTTTTTAGGTGCTTACTTGGGAATTGCTGGGTTCTGAACTCTTTTGAAAAGCTAGTCCTAGCTTCTTATTTAACATCATTAACAAATATATAGCAAATATATTTCCAAATTCCACTTGGAAAGCTAATACAGAGTACTGGTAATGGCTTAAAAAGCCTATCTGTTTAAAAGCCACGAAAACAGTATGAGAAGGCAAACATCAGGACAAGCGTAGGTAATAGTTTATGGTAGATGAAGGAAGGGTCTCATTGAAAAGCATTCCAATCCATTTAGTTCCTTCACAAGTCCTAATGAGATAATAACTCAAGTCAAAACTATTTGTTACTTTCAGGAAGTGCACCTCAGGTAAATGAAGAAATTATTTGAAGAAGGATCATAGTGGGTGGGGACTGTTTGTGATTCAGCTTGGTAAAGGCAGATGCGGATTTACTTCTGGTGTTTAGTGCCCCACTAGTATTGGTTCCCATTGATGTGACTATCTAGTCTTTATCTCATGTGATTCATGGCTTGTGAATTGAGAGGATGGAAAGCACTTAGAAACTGATACCACTGAGGCTGTAGCAGATAAAAATGTAATACCAGTAGCAGAAGGAATCCTGGAATGTCTCTTTAGAGTAAGCTGATGATAATGAACATTTGATGACTCCAAATTAAATAGCTCAATTCATAGTGTTTAAAATACTTTAACTTATTTAAATCAGCATGATTCTGTTGTGTTGAACTTCCAAACATCCTAAAAATGTAGTGGATGGGACAAACATATGTATGCAATGTGTAGTGGATGGGACAAACATATGTATGCAATGTATAGTTCTTGTAAAGATGAATGAAAACCAACTGGGAAATCTACATTTTTTTTTTTTTTTTTTTAGCACAGAAGTTACAAAGCCCTACCATTCCCTACATAGGCGGCTACTCCCAAATTGTACTCATGAAGCTTGTGATGCATATATTTCTGTTGGGGAAAAGCAGCTGAGGTTCTGCCCATACAAAGGACTTGTGCCTTTGCACTAGCTCCTTGCTCTTTCTAACATTTGCAGAAATAATGAGAAACGACATTGCAGCCCACAGGCAATTAGGGCCAAATATTTGCCCTTTACTTAAATGGCAGCCACATGCATGCATCTGAGGGCATTCTGTAATTCTGAGGGCATTCTGTAATTCGGCCCTTAGGAAGTATCTTTGCATACATGATAATGTTTGCAAAGATACTTCCTAAGGGCCGAATTACAGATACTTGTAAAAACATCAGTTTGTCACATTTTTGTCAAAGTCGGTGTGCAAAAGGAAAACATTGAATTAAATCATGAAACTGCCAGCAGTGAAACAATGACATTACAAACAACTGAAATAATATTCAGAAAGAGAAATGTACCACATGGTATTTGGCAGAATAGCGAGTGTGTGAGTTTTTATCCAATGGTAAACACTGGGTTCAATTAACAAAGCCTGTTTTCCAGGCTTTTATTTTTAACACTCCTAGATAACTTTAATGGACCTGTTCCATTAAAAATACTATTACAGAGCCTCTACACATTAGGGGGCTTTCATGTGGATCTTATTGCACCTGAAAAAATAGTTTAGTTTTCAGTTCTAAATATAGAGAGAACAGCATCAATGTTCACAGTGAATTTCCACAGTTTAACATACCAGGTGAGAAAGCTGCTCTTCAGAATGGTTGTCATATTAGTCAAGGGGGTGGGAGAGAAGGGGGCCTTCTAAAGTTGAACATTGCTTAACCATAGTCAGCGTTGGCAGGGGGCCAGTATAAATACAGTCTGTGGTAATGTAAAGGCCTGGGATAATCTAATAAGTGGCACTATGCTCATATGCTCAGGATTAGGAATCTTGACGAATCAACTAGAATATGCATATTTTAAACAAATATGTTTTGGGGGAACTACACAGTGTCTTATCTAATAAATGAGAAAAAATGACTGCAAATGAGGAAAAATTATGCCTTAAACTAAAAAGAAAAAAATAACAAATAGGGTACCAGATAGAGTGTAAAAGCTGAAATGGAGTAGTATTATTGTATGCAGTTGTTGTAGCCGTGTGGGTCCAAAGATATTAGAGAAACAAGGTGGGTGAGTTCAAAAGCTTGTCTCTCTCACCAACAGAAGCTGGTCCAATAAAAGATAGTACGTCACACACCTTATCTTTCTATTATCATAAATAATAATTACATTAATATCTAGAGACGCCAGTCAGGGATCAGTGACCCATTGTGTTAGATGAAAAATACATATGCAATAATATATGCAAAGAATCAGATCTTGGAGTAAAGAGCTTGCAATCTACAAAAAATGGCAAGATGCAGTAGGGGGATGGAAAAACAATAAACAGGTTGGGGTGGGGAGGAAGGGAGGGTGGGGAGCGATGAGCCACCAGCAAGGAGAGTCTGAGGCAGAGACCGCTACCCAGGCCCCATGTTTTTGCATGGACTAGCTGTATGCACAATGTGGCTCACCATCTGTCTAGCCAAAAGCACCTGGATGAATTCTGCAGGCATCATGGTAGAAACCATCCTCACACATGTTTTGCGATATCTGTCGCTCTTGTGTAGAAGGATTTTGTAGTGTACACATTATTTAGATTCTGGGAGGTCTGCTGAAGTGCCTCAAACCTAGGTCCACAGTAGCAGCCACGCAACAACCCTTCACTTGGCTGCCTGCTGACAACTGCTGACCTATGAAGCCCAGCCCCAGTTTGAGGCTCCACCCCCAGTGCTCCATTGGCAGGGTCCCAGAGCAGCCAATTGGCCCACTGGCCCTACTTAAGCCAGCAATGGGAACAGGAAGCTGTCTGAACAACTGGGATCCACCCTAGTCTGGACTGTGTACCTTGTAGTTCTCACTCCCCTGGCTTGACTTCCTGGCATTGAGTTCTGACTTGTAGTTCTGATCTCTGGTTTGTCTCCTGCCTCTGACCTCCTGGTTCTTGACCTGGCTGACTCCTGACTGTGGACTGCAACTCTGACCACTAGGTCTGGCTGCCTGTGACCTGGCCCTGACATTTCAGGCAATTTTATTGAGCTGAAATACCTAACAGTAACTGGGAAGGAAGTGAAAGAACACAATAACCCCCTGGTCTGACACACTTAGGAGAGTCGACCACTTCATTTTAATTCTCAGTACATTTGCTTAAGGGTATTTTTAAAAATCCAACCTCTAATGTAATTGCATATCTGTCTGTACAATATTACAGCTTTGTGATTGCTCTGAGGGAGAAGGAGAAATGGTGAGCAGAAGTCCAGTAGAGGTGGAGAAATATGCCAAAGCACGCCCTCACAGCAGGAAGCTCCTGCTGATGCAAGGAAGCTAAGACAGTAATTGGGAGGGTCTTTGAAAGCTGCTCTTTGCCCATATGCTTACTGTTGCTCCAATTTTGGCTCTAACCGTGACTGCAGGGAAGTATATATGGGAGAAAATCCCCCTTGTCTAGGGAACTCAGAGATAGCAGCAGTAGCCTGGTATAAATAGGCCAAGACACGGGATTTCGATTGATGTAAAAAAAAAATCATCTCAGAAATAAGACCAAAGAATCCAGATGCATTAGAAAGTTCTGAGAAGAGCTGGTTGGGAAATTTCCATTACAATGAAATACAGTGGCGGGCATATACGCACATGTTCATGATGATATATTCTGTTTTCCAGCCAGCTGTACAGCTGATGGGGAAATTTTCATTGGCATGATATTTTGTCCAAAAAATGGAAAAGCTGTTGAGGAACCTTTCTTTCCATTTTCCAACCAGCTCTAATAATCAACATCTAAAAAGAAGTTGGAAGGGGATTATAATGAAAATAGCATTGCAACCTTATCTGCAGCACATGACCCTATTTATATACACCTCTACTCCGATATAACGCGACCCGATATAACACAAAGTCAGATATAACAGGGTAAAGCAGTTCTCTGGGGCGGGGAGAGGGGGGAGCTGCGCACTCCGGCGGATCAAAGTAAGTTCGATATAACGCGGTTTCACCTATAACACGGTAAGATGTTTTGGCTCCTGAGGACAGCGTTGTATCGGGGTAGAGGTGTATAAAAATGTAATCATTTTATAACTTCTGGGGGATACTTTATTAACAATCCACCATTCTTTCATAAGTAGCTGTGGTGTCCATTCTTAGTCTGGAAAGTATTTGGCACAAGAGGGAATTGAAGGCAGAGGCTAGGATTTGGGGTAAGAGGGAATCAGTCTGGTTGAGTATGCAGGAGACGTATACAGGTGGGGGTGATATTAGTAGGTTCCTGGGTAGGTGCCATATTGCACTAGTTCAAACAGTGGCACGCCATGCTAACACTTCTACTTTGGCCTCAAAAGTTTCTGTCGTATTTAAGCTTTCATTTAAAAAAAATTAAGGCCAAGATTTTCAAGAGTGACTGGTAATGTTGAGTACCTCAATTTTGGAGTGCTAAGCTTGAGACACTAACAAAGGCCTGATTGAGGGCAGGTGCTCATCAATTCAGGTCTTTGAAGGAGTCTCAGATTGACCAATCAAAAATTGGGGCATCTAAAAATCACTAGTTACTTTTGAAAATCTTGGCTTATGTATCTAGCCCTTTAGGTTGCCAAATTACTGTTCTGGATGTGAACCAATACAGTGCTGGGCCTATAGCCAGATCAAAACAAAAGTAGACGGCCTAAATATTGATTGGAATTGAAGACCTAACACAGAACAGGCATGTTCCCATACCTCTCAATGTGGCAAGGCACAGATATGGGACACAATGTTTGACAAAGACCCAAAATGAGGAAGACAAAAAATTATTCATGCATGATATTTAATATGCTGTGGGATTCCTTCCCTTAGTGTAAGTAATTCTTTCTATAACCTCAGTTAAATGATTCTTTCTGAGGGAAATAATTTTCTACAATAAAAGTATGGGGCACCAAATGTGTGAAGACATAGGTAACTGGGAATAAAATGAATAGCACTCCTCAAAATGAGGGATATCTGTGAGGTATGATGGTTCTGCTGTGCTGGGCATGGGGTTGGGGAGAATAGGCTTCTGAGAGGGACACCACATGGAGGAGTTTGGCATGATAGAAGTAGGGCACATGACTGGCTTATAGATCCACTGCTGCATGAATCCTCAGACCTAAATTTTATAATGGATTCCAAGGAGTCCGCTGCTGCTGAAGCAGTCTTAGAGGCAGAAGAGAGACTGTCCAAGTGGTCCATGCTTATCCACCAGTTCTGGGGATGGATTTTCCTTCAAAGCCTCTTAGTTCCTCCACAGAAATTGCATCTGTTTACATGGGGTTCAGCACTGGTCCTGAGAGAGATTCTTCTCAATTGGACATTGACTCTGAAACCTAATAATGGTAATGTCAAGTGAGCATTCTTAATTATCTCATGCAGAAACATCCAGCTGTGAGCAGAGTAAGAATTGTTGGGAGAGCTGAACGGGAATATCACCATTTCTCTCTTCCCTCTGCTGGTCCTGGGTGAGGAAGGTGATGAGGAGAAGCAGAAAAAAGAACCTGTGCAGAAGTGTTGAAGCTGGTGATAGTTGTAAGGATTACAAAATGCACTTTACTTTAGGGGGGCAAAGGAGTTGTTTGGTTAAAAAATAACATTTTTATTGGGTATTTAGCTACTTATTTTAACCCTCTTCTGGCTGAATGATGCTGATTATTCTTCATCACAGTACTAGTCTGTTCCTGCAGATAAATTCTTATTTGAACAGTTCAGAAAACTGTCACACTTTCCCCAGACCAATTTTTAATCAGAAAAGGGGTGCTTTCCAGAATAGGCATCTTATTTGCCTGAGTTGTACTCTGATTGACTAACCAGATGCAGAGTCACAGACATTAGTGTTTAACAGAGCAGAGCAGTTCAGTGTTCTCCATTGGGTTCCACAATAGGAAACCAAACAAAAATCACAATTTAACCGGGTGTGAATTAATGGTTCCACAACACACATCTATGTGTATCTATAGATATACCTATATATCTGTGCATACAATAAAAAATGTCTGTAGGAACACATACAGATGTGTCCTGTCAACTACAAGTCGCAAATTTCCAAGCTGTCCTACAACTCACTAATGCAATATTACCTCCTTATGGATTACGGTTCAGGAGGATAGGACTCTGATCTTCAAGAGGCCTTTTATGATTCCTGACAGAACTAATTCTCAGGGTCAACTAGAGAAACATGTTGTCACTTTGTGCTCATACAATGCACCAAAGGGTGAGAACTCATACCCTAAGGCTTAAACAAATTAAATGAACTGTTAATTATAGTTTCTGCAGTCTACTTTCCCTGAGAACTCCCCCTTTTCTCAACTCAGATTATTTCCTAAATATTCTCTTAATTGTATTGAATAGCATAAAGCTGTTTCCAAATGAAAAGATGTTTTCCTTATTTTCCTCCTTTATGCCTTTTTAAGGATGTTTACAATGCTTCCATGTATCTTCCTTTATCTCTCCCTCTCTACCCTGTAATAATCTGGTTTTCTTTGCAATACACCCAGTTCCAGTGCAGAGGTAGAAGAACCTAGATACTACAATGGCAGGAAAACACTCTCCTCCCTGGCTTCTACTCCCCAGCTTTCCAGCTAAGTCTGCCAGTTTGGGGTATTTTTCTTAAAATCCCAGGTGCTGTTGTCATTGGACTACATGAGAATCTCACCTTTCATTTTTTTTTAAATGTATGTTTCTTGTCCTCATGATTGTACAGAAAAGATTGAAAACATGAACATTAGAGGCTCAAAAAGCATAAAGAATCGGAAAGTAGTAATTGCTATAGTGAGTCAGGCTCAAATTCCATCTAATCCAGTATCCAGTCTCTGACAGTGGCCAATACCAGCTGCTTCAGAGGAAGGTGTAAGAATCCCACAGTGGGTAGATGTGGGATAATCTTCCCCCCACACTGGGTCTCATCCTGATCTCTAATAATTAGAGACTGGCTGGATCCCTGAAGCACGAGGTTTAATATCCCTTCTAAAAACAGTGTTATCGTTAACTGTAACTCTGGATTTTATTGTCATCCATATAAATGTGCAATCCTTTCCTTTTGCTTGCCAAGGGGGATATACTCCCTCTCCCTGTGTGTGGTGGAAAGTGGATCCAAATCCCAGATAGCCTGTAGAAAACAGCGGAGGTAGGAGGGCTAATGGCTGTTATGCAGCATCATCCTCCCCATCATGTAGCCATCTCTTGTTGGCAGCAGCTATTCTGGAACTCATCCTCTTGTGGCTGGAAGAAACATTGGGCGGGGAAGAGTCAGGGAAACACTTACTCAATATAAATGTTCCCCTTGAACTTCAGATCAACTTTTGATGCTTTTATCATCATTAGTTACTGCTGCCCCAAACAGCAGTAACTTCCCCTGTGGCGGCATGTGCCCAGAGTGGGGACCAGATACCAAAATGTTATCAGAAGGTGGAAGTGTGGGCCAAGACAGTTGTAGAGTGAGTCTCCAGTCATGCAGAAGGCCAGGGATCTGTGAGGCTGTCTCTTACCAACTTGGACCTGCCTAAATTTTGCAGGCCAGTTCACTGCCATCTTGAGAACTGTATCGTTGCAGGCTCTGCCTCCTTGAGGATATAATAAAGATGAGGCCCAGAAACTATGGAACTATGTTTTCTTGTCCATGTCTTTAATAAGATAATTTAACCCTGACTTACTATGTTGATAAAGAATCTGTCCTGTGGTTGATTTTTTTCTGCTAAGCAGCTTTTCATTTGCATGTGTCTCATTTATTATAAGGAATCACGTATAATAATATGCAGCTGCTGATCAGTTCTAAATCTGTATGAATACTTTTGTATACCTGTTCTGTTCTCTGTATTCAGAGAGTACATCTACGCCTCAATAAAATACCTGATGCATGGCTGTGGTGGCCAGGGTCAGTGGACTTGGGCTCGCAGGGCTCAGGCTGTGGGGCTAAATATTGCTGTATAGATGTTTGGGCTTGGGCTGAAGCCCAGGTGCCGAAACCTGGGTGGGTCTCAGAGCCCGGGGTCCAGCCCAAGCCCAATCATCTATAGTGCCATTTTTAGCCCTGTATCCTGAGTCCAAGTCAATTGGCCCAGGTTCTGAGACTCAGCGCAGCAGATTTTTTATTGCAGCATAGACATACCCAGAGGCATTATCTTATGGAAAATGTTGATGCATGTTAATTATGGATAAAACTTTGACTAGTGTGGAGGAGTGAGAATCAAGGAGATGGTGGCAGCTTCCTGATCCCATGTGTCCCAGCCCCAGTGTAAATTAGAGTTGCTGAGGAGCACCTCTAACTTACACCACAGATATAAGGTCCCTCTGTGATGTTAAACTGATGAAAGATTGGGTTCGGAAGAGCTCCATTCTGCTCTACCTCTCTTCACCCCAGTATGCCCTCACACAACATTTCCCTCCCCACACACCAAGGGAAGAGGGAACAGTTGGTGCAACCACCTCTACCAATGGGTGCAGGGGAATCCTGCTGGCGATTTGTGGGCAGTTTTGTCCATTTTGCGCAGCTTAGGCAAATTTTGCTTAAGAATCTGGTCCTATATCTAGCATATTGACAGACACAAAGCCTGGTGATCTTTATTCTCACCACACATTGCCATGGGGGGTTGTGCCTATGCTGAGGTCCATTCATTAAAAAAAAATGGCAGAAGAGGAAGGTGTGGGCCAGGATAGGTCTAGAAGGAGGTATATTAAAATTGTTTTCAACCATATATCCTATACCACTTTTTTACCTGACTGAGTTCTAAAGAGAAAAAGTTGAAGTGAGCAATCAAGAAGGAAGTTCTGGAGACTCTACAATAGAAGTATTTATAGTGTATCTGTAATAACTGAAGATGACATTAAAATAGTTGTAATTTCACTTACTGAGAGGATTCTAGAGGCTTAAAGATTTGGTGGTAGCTTTCTAGAAAGATGAACTTTTGGTTCATTATTTAACTTTTAAGTAGTATATTATCTTTTAGGTAATCTCTACCTTATTCTAACTACGTTATATTTTTATTTTCACTAATAAAATATAAGACTTCTTGGATGGAAATATATTTTCCATAAATGATATGTAAGTTTGTTTTGATGATATGTATGTTTGGACTCAAGTACCATCCACTTGAAAAGGTAATGAAACATATAAATCAATTGTTTCATCTAAAAATATTCTACATAAATGATTTAATAGCTATTTTTGACATATTAAGTATTTTGGCATATTAGAAACTAAGTAAAATATATTCTGCTTTCAAGCTGTCTGTGCAAAAGTTGTAAGAGGAAGTTTCAGATGAAGGGATAGAGGGAAGTTTTCGTATCTGTCTGTCCATCTATCTGTCCTAGGCATTTGTACTGTGCTCACACTATATTAGCTGAAATGCAGACTTCTGTATATAGTTCCTTTCAGTATAAATTCCTTCATAAAGTGCTCGAGATACACCTACTATACTTTTCCTAATCCAAAAATGCTGCCACCTCGAGAATAGAATACAGCAGTCAAATGCACAGCTGACCCCTCACCACAGTGCAAAACAGTGGGTCGGGGAGAAGGTACATTTCGCCCCGGGCAAGCCATTGTTTGTGTGGAGACAGCCATAGGATGTGTAATGTCCAGAAACAGCAGAAAAATCTTGGTTATCAGATACAAAATAAAGACTGTTTCTGCAACCTGCAAGAGCTATTCAATTTGTGTTTAGTTTTGGCTGGCTAGGTAAGAAAGATGCATAGAATTGTTTCTGTTTTTTGACTAGATGAGAGAGAATTTCTGTTGAAGAGATTTAATGCATGTGAATCTAAAAAACAGTTTCTGTGAATACTCACATATGCAACTTTTAGAAGTTGCATTCTACAAACCTTTATGCCAGTAAAACTATTGTTTGAATGTTTGCAGAAGGTGAATCCGAAAAGACTAATTGTAACCCACTGGTCAGTGTTTGCTGCGAGTTCGCCTCTGTGCCCAGTTTACAACTTCTAGCTAGAGAGGTTGGCTTTTTGGCTTAAGAGGTAGCCATTTGCACTTTTAGCTATAGAAGTCCCTGTTCAGTGCCCAATATTGACCAAGGTGGCAATTGTCCCAAAAGTAGGGCTGGGCTGAGATTTGAACTAATTTGGTTAAAATAAGTATTTTATAGGTCTAAACCTGTAGTTTTCTTGCATTTCAGCTTTAAACCTTAAACTATCAGGTATTAGGCACTTATATTCTGCTCTTATAACTAGGGCCCTATCGAATTCACAGTTCATTTTGGTAAATTTCACAATCATAGCATTAAAAAAATCTTGAATTTCATGGTTTGAGATATTTAAATCTTAAATTTCAGTGTTGTAACTATGGGGGTCCCGACCCAAAAGAGGGTCAGGCCGGGAGTCACATGATTATTGTAGGGGGCATCGCAGAATTGCCACCCTTGCTTCTGCGCTGCTTTCAGAGCTGGGTGGCTGGAGTGTGGCAACTGCTGGCCAGGAACGCTGCTCTGAAGGCAGTGCCACCGCCAATAGCAGCGGAGAAGTAAGGGTGGCAATACCATACCATGCCACCCTTACTTTTGCGCTGCTGCTGGCGGCGGTGCTGCCTTCTGGGCTGGGTGCCTGGCCACCAGTCACCACTATCTGGCTGCCCAGCAATGAAGGCAGCGCAGAAGTAAGGGTGGCAATACTGTGGCCCCCTTCAATGGCCAGATTTCACAGGGGAGACCAGATTTCATGGTCAGTGATGTGTTTTTCACGGCTGTCAATTTAGTAGGGCCCTACTTATAACAGATTAATATATTAGTTGCAAGCTACAGTCTGCTACAGCTAATGGCAACAGTGCCTACACGTTTTAGCTCAAGCTGTGGTGACTCATGCTTTTAATTCTGGAGATCCCCAGTTCATACCCTGATGCCAGCCAGCACATAAACATGGTTGAAACAAATTAACTTAAAAATTAAATATTGTTATTTAGTTAGTTTTGGGTAGTATCCAAAATGTGCTAAGTACTTTCCAAAGCACTTGGAGTTGCAGCTAGCAAGAGATGTTAAGAGTAATAAGAGTGTTTCTTCAGGTATGTTAGCAACAAGAAGAAAGTCAAGGAAAGTGTAGGCCCCTTACTGAATGAGGGAGGCAACCTAGTGACAGAGGATGTGGAAAAAGCTAATGTACTCAATGCTTTTTTTTTGCCTCTGTCTTCACAAACAAGGTCAGCTCCCAGACTGCTGGGCAGCACCGTATGGGGAGGAGGTGACCAGCCCTCGGTGGAGAAAGAAGTGGTTCGGGACTATTTAGAAAAACTGGATGAGCACAAATCCATGGGGCTGGATGCGCTGCATCCGAGGGTGCTAAAGGAGTTGGCGGATGTGATTGTGGAGCCATTGGCCATCATCTTTGAAAACTCATGGCGATCGGGGGAGGTCCCGGATGACTGGAAAAAGGCTAATGTAGTGCCCATCTTTAAAAAAGGGAAGAAGGAGGATCCGGGGAACTACAGGCCAGTCAGCCTCACCTCAGTCCCTGGAAAAATCATGGAGCAGGTCCTCAAGGAATCAATTATGAAACACTTAGAGGAGAGGAAAGTGATCAGGAACAGTCAGCATGGATTCACCAAGGGGAAGTCGTGCCTGACTAACCTAATTGCCTTCTATGGTGAGATAACTGGGTCTGTGGATGAGGGGAAAGCAGTGGATGTGTTATTCCTTGACGTTAGCAAAGCTTTTGATACAGTCTCCCACAGTATTCTTGCCGCCAAGTTAAAGAAGTATGGGCTGGATGAATGGACTGTAAGGTGGATAGAAAGCTGGCTAGATCGTCAGACTCAATGGGTAGTGATCAATGACTCCATGTCTAGTTGGCAGCCGGTTTCAAGCGGAGTGCTCCAAGGGTCGGTCCTGGGGCCGGTTTTGTTTAATATCTTTATTAATGATCTGGAGGATGGTGTGGACTGCACTCTCAGCAAGTTTGCAGATGACACTAAACTGGGAGGCGTGGTAGATACACTGGAGGGTAGGGATCGGATACAGAGGGACCTAGACAAATTAGTGGATTGGGCCAAAAAGAACCTGATGAGGTTCAACAAAGACAAGTGCAGAGTCCTGCACTTAGGACGGAAGAATCCTATGCACTGCTACAGATTAGGGACCGAATGGCTAGGTAGCAGTTCTGCAGAAAAGGACCTAGGGGTTACAGTGAACAAGAAGCTGGATATGAGTCAACAGTGTGCTCTTGTTGCCAAGAAGGCTAACGGCATTTTGGGCTGTATAAGTAGGGGCATTGCCAGCAGATCGAGGAACGTGATCGTTCCCCTTTATTCGACATTGGTGAGTCCTCATCTGGAGTACTGTGTCCAGTTTTGGGGCCCACACTACAAGAAGGATGTGGAAAAATTGGAAAGAGTCCAGAGGAGGGCAACAAAAATGATTAGGGGTCTGGAGCACATGACTTATGAGGAGAGGTTGAGGGAACTGGGATTGTTTAGTCTCCAGAAGAGAAGAATGAGGGGGGATTTGATAGCTGCTTTCAACTGCCTGAAGGGGGTTCCAAAGAGGATGGAGCTCGGCTGTTGTCAGTGGTGGCAGATGACAGAACAAGGAACAATGGTCTCAAGTTGCAGTGGGGGAGGTCTAGGTTGGATATTAGGAAACACTATTTCACTAGGAGGGTGGTGAAGCACTGGAATTCATTACCTAGGGAGGTGGTGGAATCTCCTTCCTTGGAGGTTTTTAAGGCCCAGCTTGACAAAGCCCTGGCTGGGATGATTTAGTTGGGAATTGATCCTGCTTTGAGCAGGGGGTTGGACTAGATGACCTCCTGAGGTTCCTTCCAACCCTGATATTCTATGATTCAAAGACAAAGAAAGATATGGTCATTACACCCCAAAAACTGCAGTCTAAAAAGACAAAAAAGATGGACATTTGCTGTGTTGTTGTAGCTGTGTTGGACTTAGGATATTAGCGAGAAGAGGTGGGTGAGGTAATAGCTTTTATTGGACCAACCTCTGTTGGTGAGAGGGACTAAGTCCTGAAGAAGAGCTCTGTGTAAGCTTGAAAGTTTGTCTCTTTCACCAACAGATGAAAGATATTATCTCACGACTTTGTCTCTCTGAAGAAAGATGAAGGAGGGCAAAAGGGAGATATATAGAGGCAAAGTGATCAGGGTGGTGATAGCTATGCATCATATTGCATCATTTAAAATAAAACTTATCCTCGCTGCCTTTCTACATAATTGTTTGAGTTCTATTTATTTCTAGTTCTATATACACAATCCCTAACTCCATTCTAGAGATACATTTGAATTCACACATGCATCTCTTCTATAAACCAATCCTTACCCTTTTTTATAGAGATGTAGTAAGTTATGAGGATGGGAAAGTTTGCCTGAGCATTATTAGTTCCTTGATATAATCTCCTTAACAAGATTATTCCTCAGCTGTGTACTTAAGGAACTCACCTATATCTCTGTCTTTGATTTACCTTTACATGGATGGGCCCCAAAATCCTGCCAGTTTCACCAGGCTTAGTTACCATACTGTTGTTAGGGTGACCAGACGTCCCGATTTTATAGGGACAATCCTGATATTTGGGGCTTTTTCTTATATAGGCACCTATTAGCCCCCGCCTGCCCCGCCCCCTGCATCCCTGTCCCGATTTTTCACACTTGCTATCTGGTTACCTTAACTGTTGTTGAAAATAAAATCTTATGTCAAAGAAGGAGAGTTAAATAAATAAATAAATAGAATTATGTGTTTTACCCTTAAAAGGCAGATCTGAAAAAGATCTGTACAATATCCCTTACAGAAAGTTAACTGTTTTTCATTAAATCAGTAAAGCTATGTGATAGGTCAGTTTGTTTTCACAGTTTGTGTATCTGCTCTTTTAAAATGAATATAAGAATTATAAGAATATAAGATTTGGCTTATATAAACAGAATGCAGTTTCCATGAACTTTACAATGTTACTTATGACCTAAAATAGTTTTCTGCATAATATCACTTTAAAATATGGTATTCAGCCATGGTAATCCCCAGAATTAAATTTAAGGTTGAGCTAATCTTCATTAGATAATTTCCCGATCTAGAACTAAAGCCCTGTCTACACCATAAATTTTACATGCATTTGTAACCGTTTAGGGACGTGGCTCTAAAAATGATCCAGCATAGTTAATACACTTCTGTACCCTCTTTCCCCTTTGTGAGGGGGAGGATGCTAGGTCTCAGAGACAGCGGAGTCCTGAGGGGTAGGCTGAGGAGAGCGTACGCCGAGTTACAGGTTATCTGGTAAGAAGCCCCGCAATCCTTGGACTAGTTATGGGTTATGTGGTAAGGAACCCCGTAATCCCTGCATTGGGACCCATTAAATGTCTGGTATAGAATAGTATGGATGATGGGTGGATAGTGCCCCTCCCCTATGCTAAAGTTTAATAAAAGTTGTGGCCTGCTGCTTAATTCCATGCGTGTGTCTATCCTCATTTCGCCACGGTGTCCGCATCAATTGTGTTTGTCATAATTGGTCAGATGAATATGCCACAATCTAGTTACAATAATACAATTGTACTTACAGGGTAGATGGGCCCTAATGTTACTTTGATGTGTGGCACTGCCCATAGATACTGTGTCAGTACCTCCACAATAGGTGTTTCAGTGCGTCTATGAACTGCCCCATGCCTGGCAGTTCTGGTACCTCCTCTGTCACCACCAATGACTTGTGTGCCTTTCCATTGTTTGGCTACACTGTCAGTGGTGCAGGAGTGATAAATACAATGCTCTTTCTGCAATGTTTAGACCACTTCTCTTATAAGGTCCTCTGCCACTTCCAGAAGTGCTGGTCCATCTGGATCCTTTTCCTGAGGCACAAACAATGGTTGAGTTCTCTGAGTCTACCTCCTGGTCCCAGGATGGAGTCTCAGATTCTGTGATCAGTGGTAGCCTGCCTTCTGATGCCACTATATTCATTGCAGTCTGATGACTGGATATCTCCCATAGGCTATCGTAAGGACCTGTAGCTTATTGCAAAATAAGTAGCTGGGAGATCATATAGCTGATGAAGGCACAGAAAGGAGGCTATGAGCACATTGAACATGTGATACGAAGCATGCAAGTAAGAGAGGAAGAAGGAATAGATGTTTCAGTGGAACAAGGAACCAAAAATCTGTCTACACTGGAAAATAGCCAACCCTAACTTTATGACCGGGTTTGGCCTAAAATGCGTTGAAGACCTGTGCTTCATATGGTGCCCCAGGCACAAGCTCCTTAATTGATTTCTAGAAAATCAGTTTTGAGAATAGAATTGGTGTTCAAAATGCCAGAAAGTCTATACATACAGTGTTTTAATATACCCAAAATGATGCCTCTTTTCACTTGATTTGGTCAATTCTAATAAATACGCTAGATAGCAGATTGATAATTTGTAGAATCAAGATCACATACAAAATAAGGAATATTAGAAGGTGCTCCTTAAAGACCTGATTAGGCTTTGTGCCTGTACGTAGGCACATGTATAAGTTTAAGCATATGAGTATTCCCATTGCCTTCAATATAACAATTCTCTTGCTTACAATTACGCATTTTCTTGAAGGACCTTACTCAATCAGGGCCCATGGTTTCTGACATATGGCACTTTGACTTCAGTATTGATTAGCCATCGATCTATAGTAAAATTACCGATTTAAGGGGATTAATCCCTGGTAATTTCTGTTTATCCAAATCTAAATGTGAAAATCTGAAAGACTAATTTATGTCCAATTTTAAAGAATGCAATCAAATAGCAACCAGCAGTTGAATGAAAATAATTCATTCAGAAGCCTGGGAGTCAGAGTCTGAAGCTGCTTATACAAGTTTTTTAATGTCAAACCATTATATGATGACTTGGTAAACTCATAAGCTGTTGGTCATTACTAACTATAAAAGAGAACTTTACAAGAAATGTTAGATCAGCTATAAACGTCTGTAATAGGTATGTGAAATTTGTTAAATCCAGATCCCTGGTAGGTTGGTTGCACAAATATGCATTTGATATTGTTTAGGGACTGAACTGTAATTAATTCATCATGCTTTTGGATTTGTAAAGTAGGACTATCATGGGCCTGTTCAAGTCTTACATTATTTTTAACTTATATTCATAGAGAAGTGACCCTATGGTATCCATAGATCTAAAACTGATTGGAAACTATAAATAATTATTATCCTCATATTCATATTTCTTTTACATTGGAATACACCAGGTTTTGTGCTGGTTTAATAAACTCTCAAATGTAGACGATGTTAATACTGGCCTCATTAGCATACACATGTTTGGCCCATCTCTAGTTTCTGAGTCCATTAGTCCAAATCAGGACAAAACATAGCACCTGTTTTTTAAAAGCATTTCTTTGGTTCCCTTTACAGGTCTCACATTCTCAAGTGGTCTGTACCTAAAACCCTACAACTGATAATGCTTCCCTCAGCCAAAGCTCTGGATATTTTATAACCTCTGAATGCACATCAAGTGATACTTGCTGATTTTTGATCAGCTCTCAGTCCCCTCAAGTTCTCATTCTAGTCCTCTTGCTCAATTTCCCTATTTTCTTTTATTCTCAAGTTACACAGAGAATGCTTTAGAAGCTCTGCAAACTTTTAAATGGGCAGTATATCTGGCTCTGTGAAAAATATAGCAGTAAGTTAACATGAAGGTCATGCAAAGTAGTAAGAAAATAAATAGAGGGCTCAATGATTCCATTTAGGCACAATCTTGCATTTAATGGTGCAATGCTGAATTCCCATGTGCATGGAGAATACACCTGCTGCTGCTTTTTGCGGCCACTGTGATGGTCCTGCTCCATAGGTCCATATAGACAGAGGAGTAGGGCCATGGCTCCCCCTGGTTCCTACTTTGGGGGAGTAAGGAGGGAATAATCTCTGCACACCCATGTCTGTAATTGTAACTGGCTTTTATGCTGGCCATATGGAGAGAAGGGAGGATGCTTATGAGTGCCCCGCACCTTGTCTTTTACTCTCTGCACATTCATGTAAGAAGCAGGCACAACCTGGCCCAAAGACGTGAAATGTAGCAAGGTTCTGTGCTGAAGTATCATTAGCTGTGAGATGGGGATGTATCTCAGGGTAGCCACTTTTTAGAAATGGGAAATGACATTTTGAATTTGGATCTGCAAAATACTTCTGAGGTGCCGATCAAATTACTTGGCCTGGCTATAGGGGATGTGGCCTTGTAAGGCATTATTGATCATTCCCGTGGTGGCTGGTAACCTGTATCACAAAATTAAGTGGAGGTGCCAGGAGGACCCTCACTATATGGCCTCATTTTGGTCTGGAAGTTGATTTCTTTATATAAAACGCAAGGGAAGAAGGTCTTAGATGAGGAAGGTGACATTGCTTTCATCATGGCACAGCAGGAACATTTGGTGCCCCTTCAATGAGAGTCAGAAGAAGCTAGCACATCCATCACTACAATGCAGAGTGTTAAATCCCCTCACTTTTTTCAGTGGCATGTTATTTCCTTGGATGGTGATATTGCTATTCCTTGAAGAAGTTTGCTCCTTGGCAAGGTCGGCATTGTTAATCCCCGTTTCTGCTGTAATGTTAATGATTAATGAAGGATTACTGCTCTACATTTGTGTTATATAAAACAATGTCACACTCCTCCCCCTCATGCTGCTGTGACGCTGGTGGAAGTTTCAGAAATGAGAGAGGGTGTGGGAGCCTACTAATGTTAAAGCCAGGTTAATTCTAGACATGGCTTTGCATGTTGACATTTCCCAGTTAACACATAGCTCATAGTAGATTTCTGTTGAAACTCGGCCGTGATATACTGCCAGCAAATGGGAGTGGTGAAAAATACTAGGAAGACCAGTGACTGCTAAAATAACACAAAATAGTAGTGCTGTCATCACCTGTTGCCACAACACAGACTTAAGTAAAAAACACATGCAATGAGAAGACTGTTGCCTATTTGATGGCATTGTGTGTGCAAGTCATCATCAGGAAAATATTTTACCATTTTGTATTCAATCTACAATGGCGCAGTAGTTGTAAACTGTGTTTTTGTAACCTTGTAACATAGGGCCAAATTCTCTGCTGGTATAAATGAGCGGAAATATCTCTGAAAGCAATGCAGCTGTGCCCATTTACACCAGCAGAGAATTGGTCTATAATACCTTCTCCTGCCCCCACACTATTAATTTGAGCCTAATCCTGCAAGTGGATCATATGTATGTATCTTATGCCCACAGTGAGTGTCATTAACATCAATGGGACATTGGATGAGAATAAGGAACTGTGCATACAGATCTATTTGCTGGACTGGGCTTCTGCATTCTAAATGTTTACACTCTTTTGTCTTCATTCACAGTTGCAGTCAGATTTTTTTTTTTCTTTCATAGGTCAGTAATTTGGGATCTGATCCTGCACTCTGCAACAATGAAACTCCTACTGGCTTCAATGGGAGTTTTAGGTGTGCAAGCAATACAAAGGAGGTTGTAGAATTCCTGTCATTGAAGGTTTTTAAGAACAGGTTAGACAAACATCTGTCAGGGATGGCCTAGGTATACTTAATCCTGCCTCAGTATGGGGGGAATTGATTAGATGGCATCTTGAGATCCTTTTCAGCTTTACATTTCTATGATTCTAAGTTCAGGTCCTTTGTTCTGCAAAAGTAATCACTCTATAATAGCCTTCGGGTCCTATACAAGCTGTGAAATCAGTGGGAGTTGCATACAAAATCTGACCCAAAATCTCCCCTAAAATACCCATACCTATAAACAATGCTGTATTAACCCTAATTGATCCTAATAAATCTTTCCATCATAGGGCATGATAGTAATTAATGATGGTGGTAAAACCAAAACCCCATGTCTGAACATCTCCAAACTTCAGGACATTCAAACTCTGGGTCACACTCCAAACTGTTGTAGCTTGAGCCTTTCTCCTTTTTGATAGAGTAAAATGTTTGCTGCAAGACATCACATTTTGAATACACTAGTGTTGGCTCTTTATAAAAGATGGATTTTCTTCTTGTGTGCAAATACATTTTGGGGCAATTATATCTGATTTGTTGTCACTTTATGTTTTTGCAGGAACTCTTTCCATCTCCTTCCCCCCCCTCCCCCAAAATCCAGTCTTTAATATCAAAGGTCAAATGGAAAGACAATACCATTGTAGTCTGGTGTTATGGCAATTGGACTGTGGAAAGAATGTTCCCCCAAATCTCTCTCTTATGTAATGTTCACTGTTAAAGAGCAGAAAGAGGCTGTTTGTGCTAAGTATCAAATCTTGCAGTATCCATCTGGAAATCAGCTATTGCATTTGTACTGCAAAAGCTTACCAACGTTTTATATCTTTAGATTGTAACAGAAATCTGTTTTCACTAGAGAGGGTAAACCAGACGTGGTTTTGGTTTTAGCTTAGTTTTTTCAAAACCTCATCAGCCGTTTTTGTTTTGCAAAGCAGATCCAAAACCAGGGGTGGTTCAAATCCAAGGGCCACCCTATGTTTCAATGGATGAGTGAAAGGGTTTGAAAACATTATTTCATCTCTCTTGGTTTGTACTATGTTTATTTCTAAATAGTTTGTTCCATTCAAAATACAGATGGGACAAAACTGTGAATGGCTTGGGGTTTGCAGAACTTGACTGGACCATGATTTGACATACTATGCCATGAGGTTTATTCAGAACTAGATCCCATTTTGTAGCCAAACTCCCAAAGTTGTTGTTTTTGGTGGTGGAGGAGGTGATTTGAGGATAGGGAGCTCAGAAAAATAGTTCAGGTTTTCACGCCTCTTTAATTTTCACAAATTCTAAAAATGCATTAACAGAACCACTTGTTATGTGATTTCATGTCATCTCAATAAATCAGTATATTGAATATAAACATATATTTTTATGTTCACTAATTTTTAGTAAGATATCTTTTTAAATGAGGCTGTTAATTTAATTTGTTGTTTTAGTTAAGTGAGTGGAACAGAACTCAGTGCTTCCCAAAAGCATAGCATGCACACAGAAATATGGACAAACACACCCAATATCTACTGTGAATTTAAGAGTTAAAGGGTCAGATTTTGATCTGTGTTGTACTGGTATAAATCCAAAGTAATTCCATTGGCGTCAGGAGAGTTACTCTGGATTTACAGCAGTATAACTGAGATCAGAATCTGACCCAAAGTACTTGGTGTTTTTAATTCAGGTTGGAACTGAAATGAAGGCAGTGTGGGGAGATGGTGCCCTTGCCTCTTCTGACTACACTACTGAAGGAGAAATTGTGGCTTGGTGACCTGCTGAGTCGCCATCTTTCCTTCCGGAGTGGGTAGCCTGTTCAGAAATACTGGAATGCTGATCCAGTTCCCAGAAAAAGTTCCGGAACACCATTCTGGAGTGTTCTGGCATGATTCAAACGCTGCTGCAAACCCAGCTGCCCCACCCCTCCCCACCCCAGCCACATAGCTACCCTCTAGATGTCCCAGAAACCCTGCTTCCTTTAGCTACCTCCCTGGACACCCTCACACACGAAGTGCCTCCAACAACCCCCAGCTACCTTATAGTCCACCCAAACCTACCCACAAACACAGCTGCTTTTACCTATCCTCATTTTCCCTTGCCACTCAGCCAACTCCCCTGACAACCCTTAGCTTCCCAGGCTTTTTTCTCACTGCTGCCCCAAACAGCTCCCACCCAGAACGGACCCAGTCCTCAGACATCCACTAATCTGCCACAGCTGTCAATTTTTGTACAGCTCTATGCCCTTTCCCACCCACCTCTTGGAGCAGGGTGTATTGACTTGAAATTTGTTTATGGTGATTCACAAATTATTTGCAAATATGCCAATTATTTAATGTGCCTTATCTGCATATAATTTGCACAAAATCTCACACATGAAGCTGCACAAAACTTAGCAGTTATGTGTGTGACCCAAAAGGGCCATTATGATTCAGCCCTGAGAGTTAACATCCTTCCAATTTTTGCATAATCTTGAGAGCAAGTCTTGTTCTTCACTTGTTTGATAAACACTGTTTCTTAGCCATACCACATACTGTGATGGATCAATACTTTACATTTATCAGTTACAAAAATGTAAAAAAAATCTTTTCAAGACTTGCTTAGTTTTCTTTATTTTTGGCAATATTCTATGTTATTGAATTTTTAATAGTCTATTCATTGGAATTTTTCAGTTATAAGAACAGTTTGTGCTCATACAAAAGAAGATAAATAAGTCTATCTTTGGGGTTTCCAATGCACTAAACTCTATAAACTTTCTGTAATGTTAATCTTGGCCTTGGACAAGATGTTTTTCTTAAGGTTTTTTTTTCTTGTGTATTGTTACTGTATTGAGTTGTACTAATATGAAAATTCCTGAGCCCTTTGGGATGTGCCAAACCAAGAACATATTAATTCTGTTAAACCTATCCCAGAACTGATTTACTTTTAGGCAAACTTAGAGAATGTACAATAAATTCCCATTACCTACATGACATGTCCTGCATTTACTATCCTCCTTTATGATTGCTTTCCTCAATCAAACTGGGGCTGAGCATATTCTGAAAATAACTTTCTGGTGACTTCACAATCCTAAATCAGTTGCTGATTTGTAATTTCTGTAATGACTCCTTATCTTTTGGATAAACAATATTACCAGTGGCTTATATTCATTGTGGATCGATCTGTAATCCCTCACTGGTCAGTTTTTTTCCTAGAAACATTAATTCTTGCACTCTAAATGTACACGTATTTTTGTTAAATTTTGTCCTGTTTCTTTTGATCTAGTTAATGCTTTAGTTAATCTTATATCATGTTCTTCTAAAGTTCTTCCCCATATTATTGCATCATCTATGTGCTATTGTATGCCAACTGTATTTTCAAAACAAATTTTGTATTGCTTTGTGAAATACCTCTGAAGCTGAACATAATGCAAAAGGTAATCTTTTAAAATGGCAATATCCAAAAGGTATGTTAAATGTACATAGCAATTGACTTTCTTGCTCCAGTGGTATATGCCAAAATCCATTTGAAGCATCTAAAGAAGAAATATATTTTGCTCCTGACATTTGTCCAAATATTTCTTCCCTCGGAAGTATTTTAAAATGTTCCCTTTTAACATACTTATTTAAATATTTTGGATCTAAACATAAACCTAAGGATCCAGCTTTCTTTTCTACTATTACTAATGAATTCACCCTCTCAGTTGGCTCTTCCACTCTTTTAATTATATCTAAATTAACTAACCTTTCCAAACCCTTTTATATCCTCTTTCTTAAAGCCAAGGGTATTTTTACTAGCTACATATATAACTGCTTTCTTTGTTTCATTTAAGTCTATTTTATACCTTGTATCCAATTTACCAATTCCAGTGAATAATTCTGTAAATGGATGTTCAGAATCCTGAATACTCTGAATTCTACCCATTAAATTTAGTGCTAAACACAGGTAAACCTCAAATAAGAAATACTTTGTCCCTTAACCACTACAAATCTTATGTTTTCTAAATTATCTTTAACTAGGACCTATAATTTACAAATACCCATAACAGGAATTTTTTCACCACTATAAGATTGTAAATTAACATGTATTTGTTTTCTTGCTTTAGGTTTAACTTTTAAACATTTTATAGTTTCTTCTGAAATTACATTAGCTTGTGAACCTGTATGTATTACATATATCATCTGCTAAAGGAACATTTATTTTCTAACGCCAATCTTCCTTGTGGTACACAATGTGACTCTGTTTCAAAATACCCAGAAACAAATTTTCTCCAACTTTAAGGTAAACCCCTTATTCCTTATTCAATATCTTCTCTGTTATGTTTGAATTTTGAACTAAATGTATATGTCTACGGTTTTTTCAGACGTCTCTGTTTACAAACTTTTGCAAAATGATTGTTTCTTACAGATATGACAGGTATGCCCATATGCTGGATATTGTCTAGGTTGGTGCCTCCTTCCACGTCTAGAACATCTTTTCAGCTGCTCATACATTTTAACTTTATTACTTTCCTTCTGTTTTCCTCCATAGACTTGTTTTATATTTTCTTATTAAGTCTATATTCACATCCATTTGTTTTCTTTCTAAAATGTGCAATCATTGTTGATTAAGTTCAGTCCTTTGGCAAATTCTCTCTGCTTTTTCCAGATTTAGATCTAGCTCTTCAAACAGTCTTTTTTTTGTACACTGATATCTTTTATATTTATCACAATTTGATCTCTTATTATTAGGGCTCCGTGTCTGGCACAGAGGTCATGGAAGTCACAGATTCCGTGACTTTCCGCGACCTCCGTGACTATTGCACCAGCCAGTGTGGCTGACAGCAGGGCCACCCAAGTGGCTGGCTCTGGGGCCAGCTGGTTAGGTGGCCCAGGAGATAGCCACACTGGTCGCTGCTAAAGCAGCTCTGTAGCCAGCCGCTTGGGCGGCCCCGCAGCCAGCCGCACTGGCTGCTGCTCGGATGGCCCCTTGCAGCTGGCCCTTGGGCCACTCAAGCAGCCGCCAGTGTGGCTCACCCCAGGGACAGCCTGAGCAGCCATCCTGGGGGTGGTCGGAGCAGCCGCTGCTCGTTGGCCCCCAGCAGTGGTCCCAGAGTGGCTCCCAGCAACTGGTACCAATGGCCTTGGCTCCCCCCCCACCCCAGCAGCAGCCCCCCGATCCCCATCCTCAAGCAGCGGCCCCCCAGATCCCTGAAGCAGTGGCCCAGGGGGTGGCTGGAGCAGCTGTTGGTCGGCAGCCCCCAGCAGCAGTCCTGGGAAGGCTGGAGCAGCAGCTGCTCGGCGGCCCCCGGCAGCTGGTGCTGCTGGCCCCGAGCAGTGGCCTCCTCCCCAGCAGTGCTCCCACCCCTCAAGATTTAGTCATGGGTATTTTTAGTAAAAGTCATGGACAGGTCATGGGCTATGAATTTTTGCTTATTGCCTGTGACCTGTCCATGACTTCTACTAAAAATACCCATGACTAAATTGTAGCCTTACTTCCTATTGATAGATTCTGGAAGTTACATGTCTGACGACTTATCTTGAGATCTGTTAAAAATGATTCAAAAGTCTCTTCCTTCATTCAGTGGTGCTGGAACACTACAGTGGGGGTGCTGAAAGCCAGTGGTCCCCAAACTTTTTGCTTTGCACCCCCCTTATCCTTGTCCATGCCCCCTCTCCCCAGAGCTGGGGCCAGCACCGGGCCGTGGCTCCGGGAGGGTGGGGGGATGCAGACGGGGGTAAGGAGGCTGAGGCTGGGACCACAGCTGGGGCCAGGAGCAGAGCCCCGGGTATGGGTCCTGCAGCTGGGCCCCTGCGTGCGGGGCTGGGAGCAGAGCCCTGGGCTCGGGACCCTCAGCCCAGGGCTGGGAGAGGAGCCTCGGGTGTTAGGCTGGTGGCAGCCAGGACCCCGGGCATGGGGCTGGGACCCGAGCCCTGGGCATGGGTCCTGCAGCTGGGACCCTGCATGTGGGGCCAGGAGCAGAGCCCTGGCCATGGGTCCCGCAGCCGGGACCCCGGGCATGGGGCTGGGAGAGGAGCCTCAGGTGCGGGGCTGGCGGCAGACAGGACCCCAGACGCTGGGTGGGGAGCAGAGCTCTGGGCGCGGGGCCAGCACCCCCGGGGCCCGGGGCGTGGGGTCAACAGCCAGGACCCCGCACAAAATCTGGGGGTTCCGCAGCACCCCCCACATCTGTAATTCCTGAGCCTATGCCTTCATTTGATTTCTTGAGTGAAACTGGAATTTTTCTGATGTTTCGTTTCTTTTTGGTAAACAGTGGTGGTGGTGTTGTTTTGTTTTTAAGACAAAACTCATAGTCAGCTCATTCTCTAGCATTAAGATCAAATGAATTATATAATGAAATTGCTTCAGTATTTGCAATATTCAAAAAAAGATGGCAACCTTTTGTCCATCTTCCTTATGAGTAGATCCCGATGCCCTCAAAAATAAATCAAATTCTTGTTTAAACCTTTCCAATTTTCTGCAGCATTTCTCGACATTTTTAGAAATGTGGGAACTCTTCAGTGATCCATCTTATTTCATTCAGATTTGTTTTTTCTCTTCTGAGTAAATTTTACCTCCATTTTTTTTAACTTCTTCTAGTTCTTTTTATCACTTCCTTCACTCCTGGTACCATGGCTTGTTTTATATTCAAGTGATCCACTCCTCTTAATAATAGTTCATTGCTAGTAACTGGGAGCGCAGCTACCAGTGCTGGTGCACTGTCTACACTGGCGCTTTACAGTGCTGAAGCTTGCTGCGCTCGGAGGCGGGGGGGGGGGGTGGTTGTTTTTTCACACCCCTGAGCCAGAAAGTTGCAGTGCTCTAAATTGCCAGTGTAGACAAGCCCACTCTTGCAGTATTGCCATCCCCCAGTTGGGTTTTTGACACTGTGAGAGTCAGATCTCTTCTACAGATCCCCAAATTCCAACACCTACATTCTAAATACTTTCTCCTCAAACACTTTATTAACTCTGATAGCAAAATGGAATAAATTCCCCCCTACTCCCAATATACACCTGAATGACCAAGGTGATAGTTGCTTTGCAATCAGATGAAATTGGACACTAAAGGCTTCCCGAGGCCTCACTACCCAGATAGGCTCCTTGTGGGTTCCCTGCACCAGCTCTCAAAATCCACCCACTCCAGACTCTGAGTGACTTGAAGAACTGGATGTTACCACTGTGGACCCCTGCCTGAATCACTTCCCTTGCCCCTGGGAATGAGCTTCCTTAGGTTATGCTCCCATCCTTGCCCAGATCCAGTGAGCACCACTCAACTTTCAGCTCTCACTGTGGCACCCCAACCTCCCTTCAAGGAAACTCTGTTGCCCGGACTAAGGAATTGTAAAAACCTCCATTTCTTAATTTTTCTTCAATAAATTGGGTCTGGCTGTGACTGAGGAGGCAGCCCACTGCCAAGTGTAAAACATGCACCCCAAGGGCACCACCTGCGGTGAGATATTGAAGATGGCCAAACTTTTCTTTCATGCAAAGTAATCATTCATGCCTCAGCCCCCCTCTCCAACTTCCATGATCCTGCCAGCTTCTTAACAGTGAATAGAGAGATACTTGCCTTCTAACTTATCTCCAGACAAGCGAGCCTAGTGGGCAGGGGGTGTTCTATATTTCATTTGCCTGCAGTATTCCTAACCTACCAGCCAACATGCAATGAAGTCAATAGTCTTGTATCTGTGTAATCAACCTTTGCGACAAACAAAAGTGCATCCAAATGGTCCACTACATGCAAAGCTGGTCTTAAGTAAGCTGTAACACCTGGGCTTTAATTACCCAGTGTCAGGTGAGGAAGGGATTCATGCTCCCTCACCCTCGCTATACCCTGCTTTTCTGGAGTTTTATCTCTACCCCGGGCTGTGTGAATATGAGGAAACCATCTCCCCTCTTTTGGGTTAATCCTATGTTCCTTCCCCAGGGACAGCTTTCTGTCTCTGCCCGGCCTGAGTGTGTGCGGTGAGTCATGGTCCCTTGACTGAGGTGTCCCGCAATATCCATGGCAATCCTCTGTAAACAATCATAGAATATTAGGGTGGGAAGAGACCTCAGAGGTCACCTAGTCCAATCCCCTGCTCAAAGGAGGACCAACGCCAACTAAATCATCCCAGCCAAGGCTTTGTCAAGCCAGACCTTAAAAACTTCTAAGGATAGTGATTCCACCACCTCCCTAGGTAACCCATTCCAGTGCTTCAACACCCACCTAATGAAATAGTGTGTCCTAATATCCAACCTAGACCTCCCCCAATGCAACTTGAGATCATTGCTTCTTGTTCTGTCATCTGCCACAACTGAGAACAGCCTAGCTCCATCCTCTTTGGAACCCCCTTCACGTAGTTGAAGGCTGCTATCAAATCCCCACTCACTCTTCTCTTCTCCAGACTAAATAACCCCAGTTCCCTCAGCCACTCCTCGTAAGTCATGTGCCCCAGCCCCCTAATCATTTTCATTGCCATCTGCTGGACTCTCTCCAATTTATCCACATCTCTTCTGTAGTGGGGGGACCAAAACTGGATGCAATACTCCAGGTATGGCCTCACCAGTACTGAATAGAGAGGAATAATCACTTCCCTCGATCTGCTGACAATGCTCCTACTAATACAGCCCAATATGCCTTTGGCCTTCTTGGCAACAAGGGCACACTGCTGACTCATATCCAACTTCTTGTCCACTGTAATCCCCAGGTCCTTTTCTGCAGAACTGCTATTTAGCCGGTTGGTCCCCAGCCTGTAGCGGTACATGGGATTCTTCCTTCCTAAGTGCAGGACTCTGCACTTGTCCTTATTGAACCTCATCAGATTTCTTTTGGCCCAATCCTCCAATTTGTCTAGGTCACTCTGGACCCTATCCCTACCCTTCAGCGTTTCTGCCTCTCCCCCCAGTTTAGTATCATCTGCAAACTTGCTGAGGGTGCAATTAATCCCATCATCCAGATCATTAATAAAGATGTTGAACAAAACCGGCCCCAGGACCGACTCCTGGGGCACTCTGCTTGATACCGGCTGCCAACTAGACATTGAGCCATTGATCACTACCTGTTGAGCCCGACAATCTAGCCAGCGTTCTATCCACTTTATAGTCCATTCATCCAATCCATACTTCTTTAACTTGCTGGCAGGAATACTGTTATATGCCTCAGCCTCCTGGTTGCTTGACATGTAATGTGGAATCCATGCCTCAGTTTCACCAAGTTCGGCTGAGGTCTTAGCTGCAGCAATACTGGGGTGTGTCACAGTTTCCCCAATTTCCACATGAATCTTGGACACGGCCATATTGGGCTGTTCCTCAGCTTCCCAAATTTCAGCTAGGATCTTGGCCAACCTGGGCCAGGCCTGTCTGCAATATCTGCTGGCACGTTGGCTGCAGCCACCCTGTGTTCAGGGCTGGATTTCCAATTAGGCACAGCAGGCACATGCCAGGGGCACCTTATCTCTCTAAAACTGTGTGCAACTCAAAAGTCAGCTGTAGGTGCTGGTGGGGGTGCTGAAAATGCTGTACCTAGGGGCGCATAAGGTGGAAATCTTGCCCTGCCTGTGTTGTTCCTGTTTCCCCAATTTTGGTCCCCAGTCCCAGGGAGAGAGGTCTTCTCTGGAACTGCCTATGGTATAATTACCTCCCTCCTATGGTCATCTGGAAGGGCAATGCCCCTCCACCTGGCCCAGCCACTTCATGTTCCTTCGCCTTCTTCCCACTCTGCCACCAACTACCTTATAATGGTAACAACTCTTTTTCTTCTGGCTTGCCGGACAAAGGACCCACCACTTACAGTTGCATGAGCATGTTCTCTATTCCAGATTTTTTATTATAACATTATGTTGATGGTTCAAAATGTAGTTGAAAGAATAAATATATTTATGGTTGCTGTTGACCTATTAGTAATGTTTGATAAAATGTAAAGAAAGGTAAAAGTATGGAATGCTGTTTTGTAACACCACTATATTTTTATGCTTCTTGGGTGTATATATACCTACACACAGTTTCCCTCTTAACTGTGACTGGTAGTACAGTTTATTCCTTTTCTTAGACAAAAACCTCTTTAACTGAAGTGGGAAGTATATATTCAGCTTGAAATAACTAATGGATAATTATAGCTTTCAACAATACAGTTTGGGCCAACTATTTTGTATCTTTTTAGAAAGGAGGATTGATTTCTGAAGAATAAAGTTTGTGTATTAGTAATGCTTCCTGGCTCTTAGTATAGAAGAAGGTTTACCATTCACATTGATTAGTGGGCATTCTTTGAAAGACGGAAGTCGGCTATTAGCCACAACCCTTTGCTAGTTACTGTACATACTCAATACTCAATGACAAGTAGTGGGCATGTCTACTTTTGGAATACTGTCTAGCTAAATGTTGTTACTGTTAGAAACTATGTTCTTAAACCCAGTTTAATGTTTGTAACTTACATTTTGAAGCAATTGTTCAATTTTTTTTCTGTATTTTCACAAAAAATGGAATATTGGCATTAAGAAAAGATATTGGCTTGCAGCTTCCTCCATCTTTTCCTGATTTAAAGACTGAACCATTAGCACAGTTTTAAATATTGTAGGAAATATTTTAAGTTCTAATGCTCACATATAATACAGTACAAGGAATTTTTTTTTCAGTTTGTCATTAAGTCAATACCTTTAGCTAAAATTGTTTATCCAGACGTGCTGAGAGCTAATACAAGTAGAATCGCTGAATTCATCTATGGCCTTATACACAGTTAATCTTTTCTTGAGGGCAAATTATACCCAGAGACATGTAGACACCTTCTATTGAGGCCAATGAGCTAAATTTGGCCCTAACTGTGAAAGACAAAAATCAGTACATATTGGTTGCTTTTTAGTTTTGCTTTCTTTAGAATTAGGGTTGCCAACTCTCCAGGATTGTTCTGGAGTCTCCAGGAATTGAAGATTAATCTTTAATTATAAAGATAATGTCATGTGATGAAACCTCCAGGAATTCATCCAACCAAAGTTGGCAACCCTATTTAGAATTCTTCAACTAACAAAACAAGATAGTCACCATAAAGTCTGAATCAAGAGAGCTTGCCAAATATTTTTTTAAGCAAAAGGGTAAGTTATTCCCATTAAATTATAATGGTCCTTTAATAGGTTACCAGTTAATTTTTTCCAAGAATCTCTTGAGTAGTTTTTATGATATAGTAAAATGTCAATGAATTAAAATAAACCATTATAAAAAGGATCATGTTTATGTTTAGCAATGATACTTACCAGTATATACACATTTGCATGACTACCTTTGAAAGTGTATTAACTTGTTTAGAGATGTAATTGATTGGAACTTTGTTAGGAAAGGACTGAAAGATTGACAGTTGTGGGCAAGGCACTGGACTCGTGTTTGACAAAAAGATTACATAAGAACTGATTTATACAGAAAGACATCTAGGGACAGTTTAAGCTGCAGTATCAGCTTTCAAAGTCTCTCCTTTCATTAATGTAACTTTTAGTTAATTTTATCTTTTTCAGTTAATGCTTTGGGAATAGGGGCCTAAACCAAAACACGGTGAATTCAAGGAGACTTTCCATTGACCTCAACAGGCTTTAGATCAGGCCCTATGTGGCTAATTATCAGTAACTATGTTAAATCATGTAGCAGAATATGTAATCTCAAAATGTCTCACTCAACAGCTTCCTGAACTGATGAGAGCCCTAGAATGACAGTACAAGGATGTTGGAGGGAGGCAGTGCACTAAACCACTTATTAGCTACTGATGATGCACAAAACCCATTTATTGATGCTGCAGTGCTGGTTGGATTTATAGGGCATTATCTGCACAGACACCATCAGGAAGGATACCAGGCAGACTACTGAATGTTTGGGCACCTATACAAAAAAAAGTGAGTGGAAGAGCAGAGATATGAATCTTTCACAAAGTGCCTGATCCCTCAGACCTTGTGTAGGCAAAGTTTCCATTGGCGTCTGTGGGATTTATGCCTTCATGAGGGCTGCAGGAACTGTCCCCAGACAATTTTAGATAATCTTCCATTGAACAGGCTCAGGGTTTGGAAACTTTTCTGGGTAGGTGGGGATAGGGAAGGGTTATACCACAGCATGGCCATCCACACTAACAAATTATTATCATCACTACATTTTCCAAAAGCAAACTGCTGGTCTGGATGGAATAGAACTTCCTCTTTGGCTATCATTAGAGCCCTGCACGGAAACACAAATGTGTATCTGCATGCGATCCGCTATCCGCAGAAATTATCTGTGGATTTGCAGGGCTCTCCACTGGGGACTGGACTGAGGCTCTGAGGCATCCCCTCACCTCCGCCGGGGAGAACCGCATGGGCAGCTATAGGGCGCCCACATGGAGTCGCAGACCCTCCACCTGCCCTCAGATGGGCTGGGAGCCTAGGGGGCGGGGACACGGCCAGGGACTGCTCTCAGGCCCCCACTCGCACCGTGGGCAGGTGAAGGGTCTGCCACAGCTCCACGCTGGCCTGGTCGGAGAGAAGGGGGAGATCTGTGGAGCTGCCCGAGGGCTGCTCGGGCCCCCCGCCCAGGGCAGATGGAGGGTCCTCTGCAGCTCCCCACAGCTGCCCCCCCAGCTCTTACCATGGCCAGGCTGCAGTTCCAAGCTGCCCCCCTCCCCAGCCAGAGCTGGGTCAGGGACAGCCACGCTGGCAGCTGTGGGGATCCGTGGCAGACCCTCCACTTGCCCTGAGCATGGGGTTCGAGCAGCTCCTTCCCAGTGTCCCTCCCCTTCCCCCCTGGTCAGGGCAGGTGGAGCGACCCAGGCTTCCCATAGCTGCCAGCACAGCTCTTCCCAACCCGGCTCCAGCTGGGGGCGCAGAATAGAGCCACAGCCCAGCCACGATAAGAGCCAGGTGGGCAGCTGTGTGGAGCCGCGGAGAACCTTCCTCCTGCCCTGGGCAGGGGGCCTGAGCAGCCGTGTCCCTGCTCTCAGGCCCCCAAATGTTTCCCCCCATCTAGTGACCCTGCCCCCCAACCCGTCCGCCCAGGGCATGTAGCGGGAACCAGGATCCCCACAGCTGTCAGCATGGCTCTCCCCAATCCAGCACTGGCCTTATTTGGATTTGTAAATTCCATTTCATAGTAGTAAGATGTCAGACCAAGCCAGTGTTGTGGTGGACTTACTTCTTTGATCTTTAAGATCATTTTGATTTTAACCATAGAACCAGTGAGGGCAATCTTGAAACAAAGTCAAGTAGACCTGAACATAAAGGGCCAGATTCTTAGGACCAGATCTTCAGCTAGCGTAAAGGGATGTAACTCTATTGTCTTCAGTAGAACTATGCCCTTTTACACCAGCTGAGGTTATGCCCCCTAGCCTTTATTGCCTGTAGAGGAGGTATTTGCCTTCCTAATCACCCTGTCAATAATTTGCTAGAATAATTTCAGGAATGGTAAATAGAAACATATTACTCTCATCTATGTAATTGTATCAATTTTATGAATTATGTAACTCCCATCTCTGTCCATGCAGCTTGTTATGAAATCTATAACTATTTCAGTCCGTCTGCATCATTACAGTGAATCCCCATTTCCTGAAGCAGTCCCTCCTGTTGGTAACTGAAAAGGAGATGTTAGGAAGGATTCACCTTTCTGCTTGGCACCTATTTGCCACTGAAGAGTAGTACAGGGACCATAAAAACTCCTTATCGTACCAGGAGAGAATTTCCCCAACACCAGGAATGTGTATGATAGCCACAGGCAACCCTATGTAGACCCCCTCACAAGCCCCAGCAAAAGGAATATGTTGGGTACAGGAGGGGGCATGTTAGGGTTGGGGGGGGATTTTCAGCTGTGGTGGGCATAAGCAGCCCAGTATGGAAGGGTATCCTAAAGTAGAGAAGCTTCTAGAGGCTCTAGTTTACACTGCGGCTGAACTGGTCACCACAGCCATCAAGAATCTGAAGAGCATAAAGGTGGCTTAAAGCCACCTTTGGTCCTATTTCCCCAGGACTTTGTGCTGAGGCTCCAGCACAGAATCCCGGACAGTATTTCCAGATATGGCCCTTGTCTTAAATCTGCTTTAGGCATCCCTGTTGTCATTTTTACTCTCATCCTTCAGTGATAGGTAACATACAATGACCGATAAATAAAATAGCTAGATAAAATGTAGACTCTAAATTCCAGAATCATCCAGTTTTGAAAGACTATTTTGACTCCCCAAACAACTGAGCAGCCTGTGATAGTTGCATATAAATCCAGAGTCAAGCCTTGTATTTCCTCAAACAGCAACCCCGTGGTGTGAGACCAAAGATTTCTTTCCTGTCCCACATTTAATATTTTTAGATTTATATTTCCTTGAAACTTGTGCAATGGTACAGTACTTAGGGACAGGTCATAAGGCTTATAGCTGTTGAATGTGTGACAAGGAGGTCATAAAGGATCGGGTCAGATGTAGTTAATTAACGGTAAATGAAGGACAGCTGCTCTTTATGTTCCCAGCACATCTTTGATCTGCTCTACTCTTCAGACCTCTGTGGACAAGGTAGTTAAACACAAACTAGGAGGCCTGTTTTAAAGACCTTAAAGACCTTGGGGCAATCGAGTGACAGTCCAAGCAGCCATAAACTGTTAGCTTTATTCATTAGAGAACTTTAAACATGTCAAGAATTAGAATAATGTCCCTACTCTTAGATCAGCCTGAGCAATGAAGATTACAACAGCTCTGGGACACATGAGTGGGCAAACTTCTTGTGAAAACACGTTTATTGAGAAGCATTTTACTATAATGGCAAAGAAAATATAGCTTGCACATTTTCTTTGCAAGGATATTGGTTCAGTATGCATTGAAACAGAGAAAGCTGTCATGGCACAAATACAGTGTAACCCAGTGTTGACCTCACTGATCCCTTCAATCATGTTTTAAAAAACTTCCTTCTTAGTCACACATGATAGAAAGAATATGTCATCTGTGAGTAACAGAGCAGTATGTAATGTTTGCTGAAAAATGTATGGAGAATGTTACATGATAAATTGCAGTTCACTTGTGTGCAGAGACTCAGGTACTTAAATATGTTAAAATGCATATATTTATTTTGTAAGTCAAATCTTTAAGGCCAACACTGGCAGTCTCTAAAATGTATGTAAATACTGCCTAATTATGGAGGAAAAAATGGTTTGACATATAAATGCCTTTTTACCGCTATTGTTAATCACATTAGGAAACTTGTGATTTTTGCACATAAACAGTGTTCAAGTGTCAGCTGAGTGTGATGCATGTTCTGAGATATTTTACGATTGCCAATTTTTTCTTTTTATATCTCAGATTTGGCATTGACTATAAGACCAAACAAATTTTAAATGACATGTTAAGTAAAGTCTTATGGAAGAGCATATAATGTCATATCAACAATAGTCAGTAGAAAGTTAAGGCACTCTTGAGACATAGTCAAGTACAACTGAACATAAAGATTCTTAGGGCCAGATCATCTCATCTGCTGTTAGTTAGTGTGGCTCAATTGACCTTAGTGGAGCTACACCAATTTACACTAGCTGAGGTTCTGACCTATTGTTAGTTTTTGAGATGTTGTTTTCTCCATAATCTTTTGTATAATTACCTACTTGTGCACTTTCTTCATAGTATTCTGTCCTGTACATGTACTTAATGTCTGGATCCGTAAGATCAAGGGGTAGGTTTCAGAAAAGGTGTGAAGAGGCAGGAATTTCAAATATGGCCATGGCTATTGCCTTCTTTTGACTACACCATAGACTGGGGTGGGCAAACTTTTTGGCCTGAGGGCCACATCTGGGTATGCAAATTGTATGGCGGGCCATGAAGTTGGGGTGTGGGAAGGGGTGAGGGCTCTGGCTGGGGTGTGGGCTATGGGGTGGGGCCAGAAATGAGGAGTTGAGGGTGCAGGAGAGAGCTCCAGGCTGGGGCAGGGGGATGGGGTGCGGGCTCTGGGGTGGGGCTGGGGATGAGGGGTTGGATGTGCAGGAGGTTGCTCCGGGCTGAGATGGATGGGTTTGGAGGGCGGGAGGGGGATCGGGGTGGGGCAGGGGTTGGGGCATGGGCAGGGCCGTCCTTAGCCATAGCAGAACAGGCAGCCGCCTAGGGCACCACGCTACCTGGGGGCACCGCTCTGCCCGGAGCCTGGATAGACGGGAAGCAGTGGAGCATGTAAGAGCCGGGCTGCTGGGTCCTAGAGAGAGCCGAATGCAGCACAGTCTGAGGGAGGGGATTGGCTGCTGGGGTCTCTGGGAAGGGTACGGGTACGGGTGGGGGAAGGAACTCACCTGTGAGTGTGACTTTCCCCCAGCGTGAGGTGAGGCAGGCTCAGCGGCTCTGGCACCAGTATCCTTTGTTGTCCCCCATAACGTCCATTCTTCTCCCCCCTCTTCCCCCCAAGGAGCATTCCCCTCTCCCCTCCAGCAGGGCTGGGTTGGGTGAGGTGCTGGGGGTGGGGGAAGGAATGAAAGTGAAAGTAACTCACTTCCTCAGCAGCCAGCCAGGATTGGAATGGTCACACACGGCTGGGCTGGGGATAGAGTGACCAGATAGCATGTGCGAAAAATCAGGACGGGGGTTGGGGTAGGGTGAGCAGATGTCCCACTTTTATAGGGACAGTCCCAATTTTTGGATCTTTTTCTATATAGGCTCTTATTACCCCCCCCCCCCACTCCACTATCCTGATTTTTCACACTTGCTGTTTGGTCACCCTAGGTGAGAGTAATCTGTGCCTATGTAAGACAAAGCCCCAAATATCGGGACTGGCCCTGTAAAATCAGGACATCTGGTCACCCTAGCTGGGGAGCGCGTCTCTCCCCTGGGTTGGCAGTGATCCATCTCATCCGGGGGGAGCTGCACAGGGCAGGATGAGCTGCTGTGGCTCCATGGGTGCCCCGTCCCTGAGATCAGATGCTGTGCTAACTTCACCATGGTCCATTGGGCTGGCAATGGTGCCCATTGGCGTGTGATCGTACCTGAGGGTTTGCTGCTGCTGTTGCTACTATGCACCCCAAGAGGTGGATTTTGGGGTCCTGCAGTTTTCCACCTATCTCCTTCTCTACTGCAGCTGTTGGACCAGCAGGCTGGGGGGTGAGCCTAGCATGAAAGCAGTATTGTGTTGCCATTTAGATTTGCCAAAAATGCTTGCTAACAATCCTGAATTCAATTTCAATATTTTTTTAAAAAAATCAATATCTTAGCCAAAAACAGAAAATTAAGTTGTTGACAATTATTTGTGACAAGTTTGGCAGGGAGTGGGCCAGTTTTCATCAGAGAAACAAAAAATGTTGACTGACTTTCCTATAGCCCTGTTACTCCTAAATAGAGCCCTGTAACAACTGTAATATGCTCATCTCCTTACTAGTGTATAGAGCAGGGGTCGGCAACCTACGGCACACATGCCAAAGGTGGCATGTGAGCTGATTTTTGATGGCATGCAGGGGTGGGGTTAGTGGCTCAGCCCACCTCTGCTCTGGGGTTCCGGCTGCTGCCCCATTGCCAGGCGGAGTCCGAGCTGCCGGCCCCACCCAGCGCCCGCTGCTGGCCTGGGGACCCCCAAGGAACCCCAGGCTGTCAGCGGGCTGAGCAGGCCGGCAGCTGAGACCCCGGCTGAGCCACTCAACCCACTGCCAGCCTGGGGTTCCATTAACTCAGCCGGCGACGGGCTGTGCGGGGCCGGTAGGGGGCTGAGCGGGGCCAGCGGCTGGGACCCCGACTGGCAAGGGGCCAGCAGCCAGAACTCCAGAGCAGCAGCAGGCTGAGTGCTGCCAGCACCCCAGACTGGCAACGGACTGAGCCACTCAGCCCCCCGCCGGTCCTGCTCAGCCCGCCACCGGCCTGCTCAGCCCACTGCCGGCTGAGTGAATGGAGTCCCAGACCAGCAGTGGGCTGAGCAGGGCCAGTGGCTGGACCCCAGACTGGCAGTGGGCTGAGCGGGGCTGGTGGCTGGAACCCCAGACAAGGATCCCAGGCAAGGATCACACTAAATTGGTAAGATCTGCATTTTAATTTTATTTTAAATGAAGCTTCTTAAATATTTTAAAAACCTTATTTACTTTAAATACAACAATAGTTTATTTATATAATATAGACATAGAGAGAGACCTTCTACAAACATTAAAATGTATTATTGGCATGGGAAACCTTAAATTACAGTGAACTTGGCACACCACTTCTGAAAGGTTGCTGACCCCTGGTATAGAGTGACCATATGTTGTACTAAGATTCTCTTGCTTTTTTTTCCAGTGAGTCAGTATAGCTTTTGCTTTTGCCAGAGGTTGGGCAGCCAATGTCTTACGTTTTCACAATGTTTTGTCCAACTTTCATAAAGTAAATACATGGATAATATGAGTTTAAAAGGCCAGGGACACTTCCTTGTGAAGAATCTGTGCAGCAGATCATGCTAAAGCTGTGAAAATGTCAGTTTCTGATGGAGCTTTAGAGGCATTTATCATGTATTTCTGGCAGTGCCCAAAATGTGCTGCTATTGCTAATGTCTTTCCAAACAAAAATAAGGCACAATAAGACTTCTGTAACATTTCTGTGCTACCTTAATCTAGATGAGATGATTCTGTGCTGACTTCATTTTGGTCACTTTGTGCTTTACCTAGAAGTAAAACTAGGGTTATATTTTCCCACTGCTTGGAAACCTTATTAAAGCTTATTAAACTTCATAATGCCATTGATCTATTTACAGTAGAAGGTTGATATAGAGTTGTAACTAACATTAAGACTGATGCCCACTATACATTTAAAACTAAAAAGTGGCTTTGTAAAAATGACATGGGTTTCCAACTCTACTGTGTCTCAGTCAGGGCGGAGCGCCTTGTGAGGTGTCTTCACACTAGCTCAAGGTCACAGTGCAAGAACCTAGAGAGCCTCCTGAAGCATGGTGATAGTTTTGATTTAAATGGACTTGAACTGAATGAAGATTTGAGTACACTGTCACCAATGTTGCCACATGCAAAATCGGTGATGGACATTGTACAGTTTATTCATACCACCAAACTTGTTGACATGTATCTTAATGTGTACGTTGCCACTCGTATTCTACTGACAATTCCTGTAACGGTAGCATCAGGAGAATGGAGTTTCTCAAAACCAAAGCTCATTAAAAACTATCTCCGCTCTACAATGAGTCAGGAACGCTTGACTGGTCTTGCTGTTCTTGCAATTGAACAAGACATCACTTTGTCTTTGTCATACAATGACATTATTACTGATTTTGCAGCCAAAAAAGCCAGAAAGATTGCTTTTAATTAAAAACAAATCCTTGTTTCAATTCCTCTTCATGTAAATTTCCAATAAAATGTTGACAAATTTAAAAAATTATATTATTTGCATCATTCTGTCAAACCAGAATTTTTTCTATAGCACTACTTCTTTAGTGCTAGTCCATCAGCATTACAGTGTGCTTAAGTTAAACTGGGTTTAATAACGTGCATGTGGCAAGTTTTCCAATACTGTAAGCTTATGTTTTTGTTGCTAAGAGCAAGTCAGGCATAGGGGAACCAGTTTAATAATCCCGCCTAGGGCACCATAAATCCTAAGGACGGCCCTGGGCATGGGAGGGAAGCAGGGGGGCAGGCTCCAGGCAGCGCTTACCTCAAGCAGCTCCCAGAAGCAGCGGCATGTCCCCCCTCCTGCTCTGCTTGCTGCCCTGTCCGCAGGCACCGCCCCTGCAGCTCCCGTTGACCGCGGTTCCTGGCCATTGGGAGCTGCAGGGACAGCGCTTGGGGTGGGGGCAGCATGCGGAGCTCCCTGGCTGCCCCTACATGTAGGAGCCGGAGCAGGGACATGCCGCTGCTTCCGGAAGCCACATGGATAAGTGGTAGCAATATATTGTTGCATCAATGCCAAATTATTATGAATAGCATGCTTGCACCTGTCACAGGTGCATTAAATCTACATATATTACCTTTACTGTGAAATAGCTAAAATAATGCTAATTACCTACAGTAGATCTAGTGTAGGAGGACATCATAGTAGTGCAATAGGAACATTCCCCTCAGTTTTTAAGCAGGCTCAACAAAAATAAACCAAATCTGGCAGATGGGCAACAAGGGAATTAAAATGATGAAACGTAATACGATACAGAATTCCAGGGTAAAATGCAGCACTAAGCTTACGTCATTTAAGAGATTCTTTGATTTATTTTCCTATTGCTTTCAAACCAAGTCTGATGTACATGCATCGTAAAGACCTTAGTCATATTTTTAATAACTCAGACATAGCAGTATAAATACTGGGTTACTCCTATAACACCATCCAGCTAATTTTATATGTATCATAAGCCAAATTCTCCCTTTCTGAAGATCCACTTGTAAGTGTGAGATTTCCATGGACGTGTGCAAGGTGCAATGCCAGCTTAGTGTGTGGTGCCTCGTAATCATGCCTTAGGTGTTTTGGAAGATCCATGTTGTGTTCTATATTTCTGCATTTCACTGCAGTACTTCAACTGTCAAACATGGAACAGGAATTTTTACTCATGCTTTATTTGCAACAGAATTGACCAATTTACCAGCTGTTAATAATAATGGCTCTTATGCTTCCCTCTGCTTTGCTTGTAGGAAAAGGTGTGTGCCCCTTTAAGAACCAGCGAGTGACTTTCTGCTGCAGCTGCAGACCAGGTCAGCAGGAGATGCTGACCTATTCCCCCAAGGTGGGGGACTATATAGGTCTGTGCCCTCACAGCCGCCATCTAGTAGATCCTGGGCTCGCCACCCTCCTGTAGAATAATGGATTCATCCCAGCCTCCCTGAGCCATCTTTGACCTCCTCAAGGTTAATAAGGTTAATAATCGCCCCTCCCACTGTATGTCCCTCAGTTCCAAAGCCCTTCCAGAAGGGTTCCTACAGGACCCAGGTACTAGCTCACTAATCCTAAAAGCTCAAAAAAAAGTACCAGAAATGCTGCCCTGAACTAGGCCACCTTCTGCCCTCAATGACATATGGGTTCCAAGATCGACACCAGATCCCTGAGTGTATTAACAGTGATGGGATGACGTGTATCCTTTTTAGGGTTGGTGCTTTGAGACCCCTCCACTAGAAACCTTTGAACTACAAAACTGCTGTAAGGATGTGGGTAACCATTCAGCCTGCTGACAAACATGTCTTGGAACTCAGGGCCTTAACCTCAGAACCCCCCTATACGGTTTTCCACAGGGATAAAGTCCAGCTCCGCCCACACCCAGCGTTCCTCCCGAAGGTGGTCTCCACCTTCCATATGGAGCAGAGCGTCTTTCTCCCCATGCTCTGTCCTAAGCCCCACTCCTCTAATGAGGAACGCCGCCTCCACACGCTCGATGTGCGTAGGGCGTTGGCTTTTTATCTGGATCGGACTAAGCCATTCTGGAAATCCTCTCAACTCTTTATTGCCTCGGCTGAACGGGCAAAGGGGCAGCCTATCTCCACCCAGTGGCTCTCCCGCTGGATCACCTCCTGCTTACGCATGTGCTATGATCTGGCAGGGATTCCCCCGCCACCAATCATCAGGGCACACTCTACGAGGGCTCGGGCCTCATCAGCTGCCTACGTCACCCATGTCCCCATCCAGGACATCTGTAGGGCAGCCACATGGGCCTCAGTTCACACATTTACTTCGCATTATGCGATTTTCTCCCAGTCTAGGGATGACACCGGGTTCGCAGGGCGGTACTTTGTCCCGAACTATTGTGAACTCCTACCCACCTCCAACAGATATTGCTTGGAATCACCTACTGTGGACTGCACAGGAGCAATCACTCGAAGAAGAAAGGACAGTTACCTGTTCCATAACTGGCGTTCTTCGAGATGTGTTGCTCCTGTCTATTCCACACCCCGCCCTCCTTCCCCTCTGTTGAAGTTGTCTGGCAAGAAGTAACTTAGTGTGGGGGGGAGCCCGTGGCTCCCCTTGTAGCACGATATAGAAGCGCTACTCCAGGTGTCGCCGCGGTGCTCCCCGAGTACGGGTACTGCTAAGGGAAAAACTTCCAGCACCAGTGCACGTGGCAAGCATGCACACCTACTGTGGAATAGACAGGAGCAACACATCTCAAAGAATGCCAGTTACAGAACAGGTAACTGTCCTTTCCAGTTTTCAGTCATTTCCATGAGTCCACTCATTTGGAATGTCTGCTGTAAAATTCCCCAGAAGTTTGTGACCCCCTTATAATTGATTTACAGTCTATGTTTTAACCCCCCTTTTGGGGACTAAAGAGGGAGTGTACTGTACAGTCAAGGACCAGCGAGCCAATAGCAACACAGCCACAAAGTTGGCTGTCCTGCCACTGGAGTGAGAGGACCTAGTACATTGTGCAAAGAGACTGGCGCTCAGTGTGAATGGCCCAGGTGCTGAAGGTTTGAGGCCAGTATTTCCTACTGATCCTTGGGCTTGATGTAGATAGGAGGCCAGGCCATCATCACTTTTCATGCAGAAACTACTCACTCTACTTTACTTTCTATAGTCATGTCTACATTGGTAAAATGTACCATAATGGTATTAGCACCTGTGTTAGCTAGCTGTGGTTAACCAAAGGTCTTTTTAGCTAATATTTTTAAACGTAACCATCCTATCAAAATCCTAACAAAAACAGTTTGAATCCTTGGTCAGAGCAGGGTCAAACTGAGACTAGTAGTAGTGAAGGAGTTTGTATTCCAGGCTAGGGTCGAAACCAAGGGTTAGAGTCCAAGTCAGGTTTCAGGGTCTGGGTTAGGAGGCAAGGTCCAAATCAAGCCAAGGTTGAAGTAATGAGTTCAAGAGCAGGAATGATTGTAGCAGCTACAGGAAATCCGCACTGTTGCCAGGACACTTCCTGGAATGCCCTTCGGGATTATATAGGGTGGGGAGCCAATCAGGGGCCATGAGGCTGCTGTCTGTCTAACCCCCTAAGGCAGGACTTCCCATGGTCTGTGTCCACAGCGGGTCACAAATGGTGAAGCACAAGCTGCTTACAGCTGCCACTGGGTAGCAACATGGAGATGTCTGCTGCCTGACAGCTCAACAGGCTCAGGTTGTAGACCAGCTGGGTCTTACATAACCCATGCCTCCCACCAGCCTGGATTTGTCTGGATGGGATGCATGGAAGGCTACCATGAGATCAGGGGCATGGACTAGGGAGATGGGCTCCCTGGATCACTCTTCTTGGCCATACCCTTCCAGCCTATAAGGTACCAGAGGGAGCTGTCTGATTTTTTGAGTCCAAGGACCTTGTACTCATTGTGTTCTTGGATCCATACCATAGGGGGCAGTGACTGACCCTGGTGATGAAGGGATTGTCAATGGAGGATTTTAGCAAGAATATGTGAAACACTAGGTATATTTTGAGAGAACTGGGTAACTGAAGCTTCATGGTCTCTGGGTTGATTACCTGGCTGACGGAATATGGCCCATGGTATGGTAGTCCCATTTACAACACAGCTTGTTGGTGCAGAAGTCTTGGGCTAAGACCCACACTTTTTGCCCATCAATGAATGCTGGGTCTTCTAGGCACTGGCAGTCAGCATACCACAGGGGTTCTCAAACTGGGGGTTGGGACCCCTCAGGGGTCGCAAGATTATTACATGGGGGGTCGTGAGCTGTCAGCCTCCACCCCAAACCCCATTTTGCCTCCAGCATATATAATGATGGTAGATATATAAAAAAGTGTTTTTAATTTATAAGGGGGGGGTCGCACTCAGAGGCTTGCTATGTGAAAGGGGTCACCAGTACAAAAGTTTGAGAACCACAGGCATACCACTTGTAGTTTTCCTTGGCCTTGTCTTTTATGTCACTGGCCTCAATGACAGGAGTGAGCCATCTGTTGTTTTCACTAGGTCAGGGAGATTGTTTGGTTGAACCTGAATACCCAGGGCATGGGCCATATCAGCATCTATAACTGCCCTGGAATGCACCAGTGCCCACTGTGGTGGGATTTGGTAAGGTTCCCCTGGAATCCAGACACAGACCTGGACTTTGAGGTATGGGGAGAGCGCACCGTGAATTGGGTATGTCTCAGTGAAGCGTAGGGGGTCATTATCTCAGGGCTCATTCTGGCCAACCCCTTCTACTAGTCCTGGATGTGGTAGTTTCCTGAAGTGCATCTTGCTTGAGCTCTGGGTAGGCAGTTGGCAAGACCATGGCCAGATCCTTCCCAGTGGAAACAGCCCATGGCAGCAGCAGCACTCTTTTTCCTCAGAGTGAAAAAGTTCCTCAGAACTTCCACATGGCAGTTGGCACTATCCAGCTGCATGGTCTGGGTCTGGTTTGGAGACAGGTACCAAGTAACACAGACCACTTCCTTTCCTCATGTTGCTCCCTGAGCCCTATTGTCGATGTGTATGACAAGGTTGATGAAGGCATCAGGGCCTCCACATGAGCTAACTCGTCCTTAATCTTCTTGTGTAGTCCCCAATGGAACTGGTAGAGCTGTGCCGTTTCATTCCACTTGGTGTCAGAGACTAGTCGCCAAAGTGGGCTGCGTAGGAGGAAGCTGGTGCTTGCCCCTGCTGGAGTTGGCACAGGGTTGCCTCTGCCGAGCGGATACAGTGGGGATCATCAAATATGGCAGAAAATGCCTAAAGGAATTGCATCTAGCTCACTTGTTTGAGTAATAGTGAGGCCCAATCCAATGCATCTGCCACCGGGAGGCTAATAATGAGTCCTACTTTTTGCTTGGTCAGTGGGGTAGGACTGGAGGTGGAGTAGAAACAGTAGGCAGCATTGGTTTATAAATGCCCTCAATTTTTGGTGGTCCTCATTAAAAAATTCTGGGAGGAAGACTCGGTCCAGATATGTGGCCACACTTTGAAGGAGTTTGCAGTCAGGTTCCAGGCCAGGATTGATTTCAAGGGTCAGCGTTTGAGTCAGGTTTCAGGGTCTGGGTCAGGAGGCAAAGCCAAATCAAACTGAGGTCGAAGCCAGTTGTTCAGGAGAAGGAATGGTGATGGCAGCAAGAAATCCACACAGTTACCTGGATACTTCCTGGAAGGCCCCTTGGGTTTAGGAGCAGGAGCCATGAGGCTGCTGCCTGTCAGACCTCCTGAGTGGGACTTCCCAGGGACTGTGTCCACAGTGGGTCATGAGTAGTGGAGCACAAGCTGGTTACAGCTGCTGCTGGATGGCAGCATGGAGATGTTTGCTGCCTGGCAGCTCTCTAGGACTGGGTTTTAGACCTGCGGGGACTTACACATTCTTGTCCATGCTAAGGGCAAATTGTGTTCAATATCTTCTGAGCTGACATGTTTTCTAGCATGATGCATTATTTCAGTGTATTCAAGGCCTCTGAGGATAACATTCTACTTGAATGCTAACTGCCATTACGGAGCATTTTTTAAAAGAACTTTCCACTTTTACACATTTTTCTAAGGAAAGGATTGATTTGGCTTATTACCTAAAAGATTAATTAAATGTTTGCCAGAAGCTCCAGGGTCCCATTAGCTAATCCCAAACCACACCGCTAACCAGAATAATGGGCAAGAGTTAAAGTAAATGTCATTTTTTAAAATGAAGGTGAATGTCATGTAAATCTTTTCCAACATGCTCAGAGCATCCCTGTACACTTTTCTTTTGAGCCCAATTAACACATATTACATCTGGGAAAGACACAATATATGGATGGAGTGGGCTTTGACAGCCATATCTATAAAGCTGAAAATGGCATTTTATGGCTGCTTCTGAGAGGGAACAGGTTAAAGCTTTATGTGTCTGCACAGATGCAGTGGGCCAGCAGCCATGAAAAAAATGTAGTCTGGATAGAACTCATAATGGAAGATTGACTGCTGGGACCCTAGTGTTTCAGACGTTGATTATTCTCCAAACAATGCTTTTTACAGTCAGTTAGAGGCTGCTGGAAGTATTTGTCTTGTCAGATAACTTGCATTAGCCAACAAGTAAGCTGATTTTAAGAAGGAAATATATAACAGTTGTTTTTGTTTGTTTGTTTGTTGAATTTTTTCGGAAAGAAAGATCAATACAATTCACACTTCCTTAGGATGGATTGATTGATTGATTTTTGAGCCAGACATATTTCATAGAAGGAAATGTAAGGTACAAAGTAAAATATTTATTATCATTTCTTATATTGTAACTGTATCTCTACGAAGGCCAAGATAAATACGTAGTGTTCCAGCTATACAGTGCCTGGCGTGTTTATTGCCACATTTTCTATGAGCAATCTCCATTCTGTTGTGTTTCCTTGGTGACTATGTTATTCCAGGAAAATGAGTAACACACAGTGAGGAGGAGGTGTAATGACTTCTGCACTAAACGGGGAGTCTGCACTAAAACACATGGATGATGCTCCCTGAACTCTCAGATCTGCACTAGAGCATCCCCTACAGAGTACAATGCACAGAAAGCCTGGGGGGGGGTTCAACTACAGTTTTTTGAGGAGCAAATATTAATGTGCATCAATTGTACCCCACACTTCCCTCCTGGCCACAGCTTTTAGAGTGTATGCAGAGTTCAGAGCCAGAGTTTGTCCCAAGAGAAGGCCCAAAAGCATAAAGAATTACATTTTTGAAATGTGTACAATCCAGCTACTTCTGTTATCTATATTCCCCACTTATTTGTTTTTGTTTTTTTCCCTACTCAATGAATATAATGGGTATAGGAGCATTTTGTTGTTGTAGTTCTACACTGATGAGGTTGTAACTTAGCGGTATTGGGAATTGGTATCCTAGGTAAATATGATATCGTCCAAAAGACTGAGACAGTCAGATAATCACAGTGTTCACAGCCCCTTTAATACAGCAATAAACTACTCCAGGTTGTGCATTATATGGGTGCTAGCTTCAGGTGTACTGCAAAGCAGAAGGATAAAGGCCAAGGGAATTAAATCATCCAAGATGTACCACAGTCACTAAATAATGCATACCATGGAGTGACATACTGCCGTTGGCGTCTGTAGCTTGCTAATTTTAAATATAAATTACAAAACATCTTAACAGCCAATTTGGGAAAGGTATGTATCCTTCCAGAATGAAAACAGTTTTTAGTAGGGAAAAGGCATGTGCTGTGTTAGAACTGGAGTGGAACCACATCTTTTCTTCAAGATGCGTTGCTCATGTCCCTTCCATATTAGGTGTGTGTGCTCGCCATATGCACCAGTGCCGGAAGTTTTTCCCTCAACAGTATCAGTAGGGGACCAGCTCTGGCGCCCTCTGGAGTGGTGCCCACCAGCTCTCCCCACTCTCAGTTCCTTCTTGCCGCCAGTGATGGTGCTGGAACGTCTGCTGCTTCGGCTAGCATTGATTCCTTCTCTGTTCTTGCAAACTTTGAAATCCTGTAAAATAATTATACATAGTTAGTAGTTTTCTTACGTACCCTTAGTAGTAGTTCTCGAACTCTTTGTTGGTCCCGAATGGGACCCAGCCGGGGGTCAGGGCATGCCCTGGTCCCCAGGCTATAAGCTCTGCGATCACTGCAAACAGCCTACGCCTGTCAGCAATCCCCATGCCAGCTGCCTAAGGTGCTTAGGCGAAGGGCACATAAGTGACAAGTGCCATATCTGCAAGACCTTCAAACCTAGGACGAAGACAGAGTGCGATATCCATCTAAAAGTGCTCCTAATGGAGTCGGCACTCACTCTGGCACCGGAGCAGCGGTCCGACTCTGCACTGAGCACTGTGGCCTCCATGCGCAGTGCTTCCCCGGTGCCGTCCACAAGCCAGCACCGGTCTCCCTCCACGGCTCCAGTCAAGAAGCCGAAAAAGACTGTGAGGGGAAGATCTCCTAACTCCCACCAAGGAAAGGAGAGGGCAGGGGGTGAGCCAAGACCATGTCGGGCAGCTCAACATCCCCCTCGGGAAGTTGGGCCCCAGCTCAAGTCAAGCAGTGCAGCCCATCCCATGCCTTGCCTGCGACTCCAGATAGCAGTGCAGGCCCCGGCCAGCTTCAGGTGCAGTCGACGCCTGAAGCCTTTCAAGCAGCTCAGGAGATCCTGATGCTTCTGGTGCTGCTCTCACTGGCTTCTGCAGTACCCCAGTCTCGGGGAAACCCCACGTTGGGACCTATGCATTTGTCCCTGCCTCAGTGGTATCGTTCTCCATTGAGAGGGATGTCCCACCAGCATTCACTCACCTGCAGCTGTCACGCCTCAGGACGGGACAGGCAGGCTCAGCGGCGCCCTCTTCAGTCCCCGCACCGGGGGCACCAATTGAGGGACTCAAGGTGTACCTCATCGATAGATTGGCGCAGACCCTCTGAAGCACATGCCATCCAGCAAGAACTCCAGGACCAGCCCCGACCATCTTCAAGAGCCCAGGACTGATCCCGGGACCGATCGGGCACCAGAGATTGCCAATTGCCAGGCTATCACCCATCTCCAAAAGGAAGGTCTCCCTACTCAGGATGATCCTCCCGGCAACTTGCTTGTAGTAGCTCCCGGTCCCATTCACAGTCCCGGTACCAGTCGAGTAGCGTGAGGCGTGGATCGCTGGGTATCCGATGCAGCTCTGCCGAATGCCATCGATCCCTGAGAGCCCGACCAAGACAGTCTCGCTCGGACAAGTCAGCTTTGGGACGCAGCGACTGATACCGGTTGGACAAAAGCCACTGCTCGGCATGATCCTGGTCGCCTGGAACTGATTGCTCCGCTGGTACCAATGGTGCTGACTACATTATCAGCACTGAAACCTGTCCCATGGCCCCAAACATAGTGGCCAGTGCCATGGTACCAGTGGAACCCTTGGGGGTTTACCCAACCCTCCCAGGCTGCCCGATCAGTGTTGGGAACTTTGGAGAGGCCAGCGGCCTCGGTATCCCGTCCCCATCCAGTGCTGGAGACTTCGGGGGGTAAGACCCTGCAGGTCCAAGAGGACCAGGTGAGCAAGCTGCTGGACCACCAATGGACGTGGAGGTTCCGGGGGCACCGGCATCGTCCTCATCGTCGCCAGACAAGGCTATCACAGGGTCCCCTCAGCCAGTTCCTCAGGATGATGCCAAGGCGCACCAGGAACTTTGGAAGAGAGTCGCTTCTAACCTTTAAAATAATCAGTAGGATGTTTTTAACACAGTGGCTGTGTGGATTCCCTTTATTTGCTGATGAGATTCCATTTGTGCACCACTGTTAATTGATGCATCTGACATCTCTAAACTGTTCCCACGGGCCAATCAGAGCATGCTTTTGGAATATCTGTGTCCCTAGCAGTATTAAAATACCATCTTATCATAGAATCAGAATTGGTAAACAGCAGCTATCTAATATGAATAGCTAGATTACATTGCAGCATGTGATTGGATATTTAGCAACTTTATTTATTCATAGCACTGTCAGACTTTCTCCAGCTAATGTGCATGAGTTTTGTGACAAAGTGCAATATATTTTATTCCTATGCACATCTCAGATTGCTTGTAATTTAGTAGGGCCACCACAATTTCTGGGCAGGCTATCAAGTGAGATGTTGTAATGATTTGCATGACTACTATGGTAAATGGAAAAATGTAGCTTGTGTTTGTAGCTGTTCCATTGGAGTCTTGCAGTTTGCTCTCTTTTTAGTGCTTTTTAGAACACTATGCAACAATCCTTAGCTATTTTGCAGACTGCTGTCTGGTGAAATGGACTACCTATGCGCTGTTTAAAACTTAGTGCATAATAAAATGATGAGAACAAAGGAAAGATTTTTATCCTTTGAGAAACGCAGATAACTAATAGAATCTTGAAGTTATCAAAACATATTTCTTGCCAAATAACTTGGAATTCATGTGATTCAATTGCTGGAAAAATGCCTGAATTAAAAATTGTCCTGTGAGGACCAAGAAAGTAGAGCCAAATTCTGGCACAGTACAGTTTTCTCCCAAAATGGACATGAATGTGTAAAAACAGTGTAGGGTGAACAAATGCTTGGCCCCCTACCACCAAGCATTCCTGCCAGTGCAAGATGGAAGATCAAAAATTGAGAAAGGGTAGGAGGGAAAGAAAAGTCACAGGCCATACCCTTCCCGCCAATGCTAGACACTCTTCTGCAGCTCTACTTGTAAAGCACCTGTTGGCAGCTGTGGAGCACTTTCTGTACAGGTGGTGGAACAGAATAAGGACAGAAAACCTGGGTTCTGGGTTCCCCCATCTGACATGTAATTTGGTTCTTAGTTTAGTGCAATACAAGCCATGCATGAGCAATGAAAATTATAATAAGTGGGGAGTGGGGGGAATAAGCAACCTAGCTGATTTAGGAATAACATTGCGATTCTTGCTTTCCAGAAAAATATGATTAAAAACAACTTTGAACTGCTGCTACTCTTACTTCATGTCCCTGCCAGTATATATTAATGATCTGGGCATGTACTACTTGTGTTTCCTCCCTTTAATTCAGCCTGGAAAAATAAATTCTTATATGGTGGGGGAGGGGATGGAAAGGGGAGAAGAAAGTAGGAAAAAACAATAACTGAATATTAACTTCATGTAGACATTCAGATATATTGATGGCTGAGATAAAAATAGCTATCTAGCAAGTTTTGTATGTTCCATAAACTTTCCATAGAGCTATAGTTGAGAAGGGAGGAAACCTTGTTATTTTGTCAGCATGTCCAAAAACTGGTGTAGGTATACAGACTTAAAATACCTCCACAGCAGTATATAAAACAGCTGCTCTGAGATGTTTTGTGTAATACTTTGACCAAGATTTTGAACAAATGATATTTCATGGAAATACAATAAATACTTTTGTATCTCGAAATACGGAGTAATCACTATTCGAAGTAACAGTATAAAATAAAGTGTGTGCAGATTTTTTTAAAAGAAATCTAAAGTAAATAAAACGAGTCCACAAAATCTAGTTTAGAATCAGTGCAGTGTAATTAAATTAGTCTTTTAACCACATGTTCCTATTACTCTTCCCCTTGTCTTAATTTCTTGTGTCCCTTCTCTGTTTTTTATTACACCAGTTGTCTCAACTTTTCTTTAATTAGGCCCTGATGCTGCAACCATTTATGTTCATAATAACTTTGAATACCTGCATAAATATGGGCAGGATTAAGCTCTTAATTTGTACAGCACCAGCATAGTGGAGATCTGATCCTGAAGGGGCCTTTGGATGCGAATGTGAAACAAATATGAAGATGGAAGTTCTAATCATATGAGGGTGTACAGGTGTGTCTGTGATTTGGTTGAACCTCTTAGCTTTCTTTACTTCAGAATTATGGCTCCAGTCCTGCAACTAACTCAAAGGAACTACACATGTGCTTATAATTAAGTATATACTCAAGTCTTTGCAGGATTGGAGCCTAAATTATTAGCAGTATTATTATATAAATAGAAAATCTCTCATATTTTGAGACACATATACCAACAGAAAATACATGTTTTTTTAGCTAAAATGGACAGAGAGGAATTGTTGGTCAGGTGTGTGATAAACAAAAAGTCACTTTTAAAAAATCACCCTTAATTTCATGGACAAGTCATACCATACCATAATACTGTACCGATATGCATTTTCTTTGTACTTCTATATTAACCACAAGGAAATTAGGATATCGTGGTGTAGCAGCTGACAAAATAATTGAAATGGAAAGAATTTCCTCCATGCTAATTGTTTAATAGTTTAAATGTTTTGCTCAGTTACATATCATATTGTATGTAGGAACTGCTATGCCTAGATTTTATGGGAAGTTTGAAAAAAATGTTTGGAGTTTGAATCCAATTTTATTTACTTAAGTGTGAAGAAAATACACTTTTCTGATTTGTTCTACTTGAAAGTTTGTATTTTAATAGCTCAGAAGTAGTTGAAGCTAGAAACATTATTATAAGCCAAGCTTAGTTCAGAGTTTGGGGAAAAAAGAACTCAAGACCCTGATTCTACAATAGACATCATGCAAGCAGATCTTTGCACCTGTAAATAGCCCCACTGACAGGTCCAGCCACGCTGCGTCTGCTGCACCGCCAGGGCCCAATGCTACATTAAATTGGTTTAATACTTTGAGTTGTGAACGCTGAAAAATTAAATTTTCACTCATAGATATTAGAACAATTTCTCTTTGTGTTTTGGAGAAAGTAAAAGTGGTTGAAAATGTCTGGCACACAATGAATTGCTTTAGGTTTCAGAGGCCAATAACTGTATAAGGACACCTTAATTGGGACCAGGTCCTATGCCACTGAAGTCAGTGGTAGCAGTATCTGTGCCTTAGACCTTACGGTGTCCAGGTCTTATTCAGGAAAGCACTTAAGTAGATACTTAAATTCTGTGGAATTAAGTGGGATTTAACCACATGCTTAAATGCTTTCCTGAATGAAGCAGGGCCTAAAAAATTAAGGTTGTTAAGGAGTTAATGATGCATCAGTGAAAGACACCCTGTGTGAACAACTTAACCAGGCTTTTTTCCCTTTCTAGTTTTTAAACAACAACACAACAAAGGAAAAATTAAATGCAAAATCAAATTTTAATGCAATTTTAAGGTGATAAATTCAAAAAGTCTTTAGATTAATGTTAGCAAAGTATTAGCATAGGGTTACCATATTTTGAGCCTCCAAAAGGAGGACATTCCACGGGGCCCCGGTCCAGCCCTGCCTACGCCCCCGCCCAACTCCGCCCCTTCCCCAAAGTCCCCGCCCCAACTCCGCCCCCTCCCCTGCTTCCCGCGAACATTTGATTCGCGGGGAGCCTGAAGCAGGTAAGAGGGGTGTGGGGGGAGGAGGCGCGGCCCAGGCTGGCCCCCCCGGCGTTTCCAGCCTGGGTCGGCTCGGGCCCTGGGGTCGGCTCGGGCCCCGGGCCCTGCCCCCGGCCGAGCACCCCCGGCCCGCTCAGCACCCCCTGGCCCGGGCCCCCAGCCGAGCACCCCCGGCCCGCCCAGCACTGCTGGTCCCCGGCCCGGCCGAGCACCCCTGGCCCTCTCAACACCCCCCGCCCCGGCCCCCGGCCGAGCACTCCCGGCCCGCTCAGCACCCACCAGCCCCCGGCGCTCGGCGGCCCCCGGAACCGCCGACCCCCCGGCGCTCGGCACCGCCGGTGCTCGGTGCCCCCTGCCCCCGGCACCGCCGGCGCTCGGCACTGCCAGCCCCCGGCCCTCGGCGCCCCCCGGTCCCCGGCACCGCTGGCCCTCGGCGCCCCCCGGCCCCCGACACTGCCGGCCCCCAGCCCAGCACCGCCAGCCCCACATGTCCCGATTTTCCCGGACATGTCCGGCTTTTTGGGGTCTCCCCCCGGACGGAGATTTGGAGCCCAAAAAGCCGGACATGTCCGGGAAAATCTGGACGTATGGTAACCCTAATTAGCAAAGACATGGTGATTGGAATCATGGCTCCATTTAAGTCAACAGCAAAACTCCCATTTCAACTCAGTATTTTTAATTTTGGATTTCCTTGGTAAAGAAGAATATATTCACAGGCTATTTGTTAAATGTATGCACAGTCTGAACTGCATGAATAGTGTAACAGAATAAAGGCTCCTGTAGAAAGCTTAACATTTGAATTTTCTGACGCTTGTATGCTTGACTTTTCAGCTACAGCCTTACACTGGTGGTTTTACATTCAGCTTCCTGCTATACGTTGCATACAGCATTACAGGTTGATTGCAAGTTGCTTGTCACTAAAATAGCAAATAGATGAAGCAGAGAAATTCAAATCATGTTAAAAATGAATAGTCCTGAAAATCCTTTCTTTATCTGATTTTTTTAAAACTTTAAAACATATAAACTAGTTATTTTTGGCCAAACACGGGGAAACTGTGGAAGCCATCAAAAAGATACTCAATAAGACAGGACACCATAGTTCCCAAAAACATGTAATCACCTCATATCATGCATGTGAGCACACACTTTTACCCTTCCATTTTTTCATATTTTAAAAGAGCTTTTAAAGAGAACGTAGTGGCTTGGTATCAACCTTCTACACAAATCTGTTTCAAATCCCAGCAATGCACTTTTGTTGTGGACTGATCAGTACAGTTGTTTCTGGTACACCTCTACCCCTATATAATGCGACCCAATATAACATGAATTCAGATATAACGTGGTAAAGCAGTGCTACGGGGGGGGACGGGGGGACGGGGACGACGACTGTGCACTCCAGCAGATCAATGCAAGTTCGATATAACGCAGTTTCACCTATAATGTGGTAAGATTTTTTGGCTCCCGAAGACAGCGTTATATTGGGGTAGAGGTGTATGTTGGTGTTTGGAATGGGAGGCATATGGATGGACATGAAGCAGGTGAATGTAGAAAATGGCAAGAAGATGTCAAGGAGCTCTGATGTGTGCTAGAAGAGTAGAGTGTATAACAACTTGTAGATAAGAGAAGTGCTCTTACTTCAAGGGTCAGTAATTGCATCTGCACTGGGAATGACTACACGTGCCTGTGATGCTCTGGGACTATCTTCTTCTCTACTTAAGCTTTATATTTTCCTTTAGAGGAAATTAATTTTCCTTCCAAGAAAAATGAGAATTCATTGAATTCTATTTGTCCATGATGCCAGTGGGTTTTTTCAGGTGTCCCAGTTATAGAATGGTGAGCAACAGGAATTAAATGGAGCATATAGTTTGTAACCCCCACTTTCCCACTGTTATCGTGAATAGCTCATCACCAAAACTTACCACCTCAAAATGTGTCTACGGTGACTGCTAACAACATCTTTGGTCTGCCCTCTGATCTAAGTGTTGCATTATATTGGCCAAAATGGTACAGAAAAAAACCCCTCACTTTTACAAATGATGAAACTGGTAATAGTCGATTTAAAAAAATAATCAAAACTGTTACCAAAGAATAAGTATAGTTCTTGGGAATAATGGTTCAGTACATTGAGTTTTTAATACTAATAGTAATACTCAGCCCCTATATTTATGTATGTCTTCTTGTTATTGAGTGGTCATTGAAAGTTAATCTATTTAGTTGTTTGAGAGGAAAGAGCTTACTTTTCCATAAATATTTTTTTTTAAATCTGTGTGGAATATATTTCAGAAGAGCACCTTTACTATGTAATATGTTTTTGTACTTTGCCCTCAGCTTTTAGCTCAGTTTCCTTCATTGTACTAAGCTTTCTATTTTAACGTTCACACTTAGGGTATGTCTACACTACGAGAGTAGTTCGATTTTACTTAAAGCAAATTTGTGGAACCGATATTACAAAGTCGAACGTGTGTATCCACACTAAGGACAGTAATTCGACTTTGTGAGTCCACACTAACGGGGCAAGCATCAACATTGGAAGCGGTGCACTGTGGGCAGCTATCCCACAGTTCCTGCAGTCCCCGCTGCCCGTTGGAATTCTGGGTCGAGCCGCCAATGCCTGCTGGGGCAAAAAATGTGTCGAGGGTGGTTTTGGGTAACTGTCGTCATTCAACTGTCACTCCCGCCCTCCAGCCGTGAAAGCGCCGGCGGGCAATCAGTTCGCGCGCTCTTCTGGTGATTGACAGTGCGGACGCCACAGCACTGCGAGCATGGAGCCCGCTGCGATCATCACTGCAGTTATGGCCGTTGTCAACACCTCGCACCTTATCATCCACCTTTTTCAGAGGCAGATGCTGAGAAATCGGGCGAGGAGGCTACTGCAGCGCGGTGAGGACATTAAGTCTGAGAGGGGCACAGACCTCTCGCAAAGCACGGGACCCCGCACCGTGGACATCATGGTGGCAATGGGTCATGTTGATGGTGTAGAATGGCGATTCTGGGCTCGGGAAACAGGCACGGACTGGTGGAACCGCATAGTGCTGCAGGTCTGGGATGAATCACAGTGGCTGCGAAACTTTCGGATGCGTAAGGGAACTTTCCTGGAACTTTGTGAGTTGCTGTCCCCTGCCCTGAAGCGCAAGGACACCCAGATGCGAGCAGCCCTGACTGTCCAGAAGCGAGTGGCCATAGTCCTCTGGAAGCTTGCAACGCCAGACAGCTACCGGTCAGTCGCAAATCACTTTGGAGTGGGCAAATCTACCATGGGGGTTGCTGTGATGCAAGTAGCCAAAGCAATCGTTGAGCTATTGCTCTCAAACACACTCTCCTCTAAAAGAACATGATGGAAACAGTAATTAACAGAAACGTATTTTTTATTAACAACTACACAGTTAGGGGATGAAACTGGGATGGGGGCTTGGGTGAGGTTCTTTTGGAGTGAAGGAAAGGACTTATCAAATCTTTGGGAATGAGAGCCTTCTGTTACTTGAGCAGTCTGCAGGGGTGGAATGACTGTTTTCACGGCCTCTGCCGCCCCTCCTTCTTGGGACTTTGGGTGAGGGGGGGATGGGACTTTGTGGCGAGGGAGGGCGGTTAGAGAGAGAATGCAGCGGGGCTCTGTCTCCTGCCTCCGGTCTTGGAGAACATCTACAAGGCGCCGGAGAGTGTCCGTTTGCTCCCTCATTAGTCCAAGCAGCGTTTGAGTCGCCTGCTGGTCTTCCTGCTGCCACCTGTCCTCCCGTTCGCTGTGTGATCGCTGGTATTGCGACATGTTCTCCCTCCATTGGGTCTGCTGTGCCGCCTTGGCTCGGGAGCAGCCCATAAGTTCTGGGAACTTCTCGTCCCGTGTCCTTCTCTTTCGTCGCCTGATCTGCACCAGCCTCTGGGAGGGGGATGCCGGGGTAGCTCGGGAGACACTCGCAGCTGTGGGATGGGAAAAAGGGAGTGAATTCCTCAGAAAGATACAGTTTTGCGAACAATGAATATAGTCTTTCTCTGTGAACAAGACCATGCACAGCACCTATCACATGCACACTCAGTACAAGGTCGAATTTTCGGCCTTCCCATTGAGTGCCTGGGGTCTTGCTGTACAGATCACACAAGCAGGGCCGGACAACGGAATTCGGCTAGCAGATGGACATGGTAAGCTGTAGACTTTTGGCTGCTTAAAGCTTAATTTATAGCAGTGCCCTCCTTTCACGTTCCAAGCAATGCTCCTAGCGTTGGCCAGTTCCTGCTGCCGGCAATCCGACCAGCATGAATTCTGCCCCTGTCCCACCCCACTCACGGCTGTCCCCGGGAAAGATCCCTGTATGCTGCCCCTGTCCCGCCTCCACCACGTGGCTGTAAACCGGCGGTTACAGTTATGTAAAGGAACAGGCAATCAGTCCCAATACTAACATTCCCCTAATTCAAAGCAGGTCACCATGAGTATATCACTCTGATGAGGATTTCGGAGACAGAGAAAGACCGCATGCTGCGTGAATGCCAGCAAGCACCAGGGCCGTATGCCGCCATGCTTTGCAAGGCAATGATCCCGGAGTACTTGCTGCTAGCCTGGCACGGAAAAGTTTCCTACCATGGAGGACGCAATAAGGCCGCTCTTCCCGGGAACCTGATGCAAAGGCTTTCACAATACCTCCAGGAGACCTTCGTGGAGATGTCCCAGGAGGTTTTCTGCTCTATCCCTGGACATATTGACAGAATTTTCCAGGAGCTGCACTGGCAAGGACTAGAAACTAAAGCGCCTAGGGCAAACTAATTATGAAAAACCCATTGTTAAGATACCATTCCTATTCTGTTCAAAATAAATGTTTAAAACACTTACCTACTGATGTTTCCTCTGATTCACGGTCTGGGTTACCGCCTTGGGAGGGTTGGTAGGGGATCTCCATGCGGGTGATGAAGAGATCCTGGCTGTCGGGGAAATCAGTGTTGAAAGCGCTGTCGACTGCCTCGTCCTCCTCATCTCCTTCCTTATCTTCCCCGTCCACGAACATCTCCGAGGAAGTGGCTATCGACAATACCCCATCGTCAGAGTCCACGGACAGTGGTGGGGTAGTGGTGGCGGCCACACCTAGAATGGAATGCAGTGCCTCGTAGAAACGGCATGTCTGGGGCTGGGATCCGGAGCATCCGTTTGACTCTTTGGTCTTCTGGTACCCTTGTCTCAGCTCCTTAATTTTCACGCGGCACTGCGTTGCATCCCGGCTGTATCCTTTCTCTGTCATGGCTTTGGAGATCTTCTCGTAGATCTTCGCATTCCATTTTTTCGATCGCAGCTCTGAAAGCACGGACTTATCGCCCCACACAGCGATCAGATCCAAGACTTCCTGAGCAGTCCATGCTGGGGCCCTCTTTCTATTCTGCGATTGCATGGTCACCTCTGCTGGAGAGCTCTGCAACCTTGCCAGTGCTGCTGAGCTCGCCACGATGTCCAAACAGGAAATGAGATTCAAACTGGCCAGACAGGAAAAGGAATTCAAATTTTCCCAGGGCTTTTCCTGTGTGGCTGGTCAGAGCATCCGAGCTCAGACTGCTGTCTAGAGTGGTGCACTGTGGGATAGCTCCTGGAGCTATTAGCGTTGAATTACATCCACACCTACCCTAATTCGACATGGCCATGTCGAATTTTGTGCTACTCCCCTCGTCGGGGAGGAGTACAGAAATCGATTTAAAGAGACCTCTATGTCGAAATAAATAGCTTCGTTGTGTGGACGGGTGCAGGATTAATTCGAGTTAATGCTGCTAAATTCGACATAACCTCCTAGTGTAGACCAGGCCTTAGAAAACCATTGAGGTCAGTGCAAAAAAGACTGCTGTTTTTACAAATGTTGATTGGGCCTCTCTTCTTTATCATCTTACAGGTCTTGTAGAAATTTGCCTCATGCACCCGCTTGATGTAGTGAAAACCAGGTAAGGTTCTGCTTGAACAAGTTTTATTGACACTGGAAAATGTCCAAATTGGGAGCTGTCAGAAAATTTAATGCTAGAACTTGTCCAAGTAAGATAACTTTTCCCTTTAATGGCATTTATGTTTACTTACTGTTTTTTACAGCACTTAATAGACAGAATTTGAATAGCATGATGCATTTCTGGTTAGAGGTCATCTGAAGGTGTTAAATACTTTTTATGAAATACTGTCTTCAAATAATAGCAAAAGGAGATCCTATTAAATAAAAGTTGAACATTTAAATTTGCTTACTGTATTCATCATCTCAAGTAATGTTTTTATTTGAAACTAAAGTACCATATTGCCTTAGAAATATTTTTGAGATCTGCTGCAATGGGTTATGCTTTCAAAAGTTAGTACAAAAGGATGTTCCCCAAATTAGCACATGAAAATTGGGTTATTTCACACCAACTATACTTTGCCCCCATTTTCCTGCAGTAGCCATACAAATTTGTGTTTTTGTGAGTACACGTGGTGACCAATTTTAAAAAAAATTGTCCTAAAATTTCTGTTCTATCGTATTGTTCATTTAGAAGAAAAAAAATCTGTGGTATTGGATTTCTGGCTATTGGAGCTTGACATCTGAATTCATAACGTAACAAATGTAGACATTACTAGTGCCAACTATTTGTGAAACTGACCATAGTAAAGTGCTAGCATTGCCAGTTGAAAGGTGAGGCTTCATCCCAGGTTAATAAACCTGAACTTCTTTTCTAGTTCAGGTTTATTAAATGGACAATGTACCTGTCAGGGAAAATCTGTTTCCTCAAACTCCTCTGTGAGTTTGACATTCGCCTCCAGGGTTTTGAATTGAAGCCTCCTAACCAACCCAGACACTTGCATTCTCAGGAAGGCCTTGTAGAAATTGCTCCAGAATTCTGGAGTCCATAATTTCATCCACACTCTGCATATTAGGCTTTAACCAACTGTTAGGCCAATCTGCTAATCTCTGGGCAAACATCTTGGGTCATACAGTTATGATTGCTCTGATAAGGAACAAGGTATGGTTTCCATTCCCTGATAGGATGATACACAACCATATCCAAAGCAAATACTTGCACCCTAATCAAAAGTTCACAATTTCTGTGAATACTTTCACTTGCAACTTTGAAATTTGCTTTCCAGGAACACTGATGCCAGTAAAACTCAACTGCACAAATATTTGAGGGTGTGAACAAAAAGAGAGCAAGCATAGGGAATGTGAATTGAATTCACTTATAAATCCAAGCAAATATTAACATAATTTTTAATTTTTATTTATTTATTTTGCATTGTTTACCCAGCTCTAGTCACAAACTCTGTGTCTTCTAATGTTGCAATGTTGTTTTTGGATGTACCATTTCTTTAAGATGGTATGTCTGAGAATGATGAAATTTCATGGTGGTGCCCCGTAGTTGGACGTTATTGGGCCTAATTCACCACTTTTTACACGTCAGCTTTATGCTGACAGGATTCCATTAGAAGATCTGGAGTGGGGAAAGTGAAACATTTGTGCAGGTATTTTACCCTTTCAAACCTGTTTGTGAAGATGAGCCAAAACTCTAACACTGGACATAAAGCTACTCAAACACTGGTAAGTTTGGACCTCCAGTTACAGCTTGGCCCAACTTTATATATTTGGCCCAAATCCTCATCCCCCCCAAACAATTTTCCATTAGCAGGTTTCCTTTTGTCTCCCCAAAATTCCCATAACTAGCTTAATTATCCCTCAAACAGTTTCTGTCAGTTGTTGCACAAGTGTTCATTTTCCCAAAAATAAAACATTGTGAAGTTATGATATTGGTACATTTGTTTGAACTAACACATATACCAATCTGGCACAAACTACAGCTTTCTAGTTGGAAAAACACTTTACTATATTTAGTTCAAAAATAATGAGCATTACAAAATCATTTCTGTGCCACCTGTTGGTAACTCTGATGAGTGAAAAGTATACCTCCCTTCAATCAAGGCTAAGCAGAAGGAGAAGCAAAAGTGATTATTCATTCAGATTAGGATACCCGTCAGTTCACCAGTCTTCCATTAAAGTGAGATCATCAAGGTTTTTTAGTTAAAAAAAACCTGACCTTCTGTATTTTGACAGGATCACTATCTAGAAGTTCTTAGGAACTGGAATCCTCACTCCCCACCCACCCACAGGATACAAGTAACTTTTATCAACGTTAATGAAAGTTTGTTGTAGCCATCAGAGAGACTATAGGGATCCAATACTTTATTTATTCTACTGACTGCTTTATCTTCCATAAGGATAATCCAATTAAGAAAAAAAAAGGTAACAAAAGATTTGCTGTGAGATTAACAAATGCACCATGGGCTGTTTAGGCCTTCTTTTGTTGGAAAGTACAGCAATAGTCTTCCAACTGGGTATATCATTTCCTTTGGAAGAGGAAGTGGAATGCACTGGGCTAAAATAACAAAGAGAGAGAGAGAACTTTCTGTTTCTTTCTATTGTGACAGACCCAGACCAGTGGGGTACAGGAGTCTGATAGAGGGCAAATATACTGGTCACTGGATGAGTAGTTTTCTGTTCCCTGAGTGATCAGAGCAAGGGCTGCACTAGAGTAATCAGGAACCTGCTAGAACCAGTTAAGGTAGGCAGGCTAATTAGGACACCTGGAGCCAATTAAGAAGAAGCTGCTAGAATCAATTAAGGCAGGCTAATCAGGGCACCTGGGTTTTAAAAAGGAGCTCACTTCAGTTTGTGGTGCGAGTGTGAGGAGCTGGGAGCAAGAGGCGCAAGGAGCTGAGAGTGAGTGCTGCTGGAGGGCTGAGGAGCACAAGCGTTATTAGACACCAGGAGGAAGGTCCTGTGGTGAGAATAAGGAAGGTGTTTGGAGGAGGCCATGGGGAAGTAGCCCAGGGAGTTGAAGTTGTCATGCAGCTGTTACAGGAGGCACTATAGACAGCTGCAGTCCACAGGGCCCTGGGCTGGAACCCGGAGTAGAGGGTGGGCCCGGGTTCCCCCCAAACCTCCCAATTGACCTGGACTGTGGGTTCTCCCAGAGGGGAAGGTCTCTGGGCTGTTCCCCAACCCACATGGTGAATCTCTGAGACAAGAAAATCCGCCAATAAGCGCAGGACCCACCAAGATAGAGGAGGAACTTTGTCACACTATGTATAGTAACTTAGATGAATTCCTCAGATTTGAGATCTTCTTTGGTGTCCTAATGCAGAATGAAACAAAATTATTTTCAAATGTACATTTAGCAGGAAATAACTCCACTGAGCACATTGCTTGTTTATAGTTTACAAGAACATATTTTTATATCTTGTCCCTTCTCCAAAACCTGCTACGGATAAATAATCATATTATTATTGTACAATAATAGAAAATTATTAAATACAGCAAACGTATTGCAAAATATTGTCACAAAAAATCCAAACCATTATCATAAGCATTTCCTGAGATTCAGAATAATTTCAGGCGGGAACTTCCTTCTCCAACATATTTATTAAAACAAAAGGCAACCATCTTGAGAGTGGCCAAGTGTTCATTGGCTAGGAAAGATGTGGTAAAGTCACACTGGATCCTATCAGGGAAAGGCTGAGTCTGGAGTGCATCCACGGGGAGAGAAGACTCTACCCAATAGCCAAGATATCCCTAGAGGTCCAGGTTAAGTTGAGATAGAAACAGCTTGGAGTTGTGGATAAGTTGCCCCATCTGTTGGTATTAGGGATGAACTGGAACTCCTTCCTGTTTAGGAACAAAGTAGGCATCTAGTGTCCATGGCAGAAGGGAACTGAGCCACCGAGGAAGATGAAGAAATGGCTCGAAGTAGGGGAACAGAAGAACCCTAGACAACAAGATACAAGTCAGGGGGTGAAAGAGGGAAATGAATGTTCCTGAGGAGAAAATGGAAAAAGGGAAGAACTGGCCAAGCAGGCATTGGGAGCAGGGGGGGAAGGAAGCCCAAAACTATAGAGGAGGATGGGCTGTCCACAGAATGTTTGCTACTATAGCCTTGAGAGGAGGAACTATGAGATATGTTGGTAGGACTAGGAGAACAAGAGACCATAGAAAAGGGAGATGAAGGGATTCACCCTGACCCAAAATGAAAAGGGTGAATGGGAGGAGATTAGACCTTCGAATTGCCCCTGGTATGAAGACCAGGGGACTGAAACTGAATTATGGAGGTGTTCCTCCTCTATGAAATATGACTTCTGTGGGTGTAGACGAGATGACCCCCCTGGAGGGAAGTGCGGGAAACAGACACCTGGTGCCTCCTCTAAAGAAGGGAGGGCATGAGGGAAAAGGAACCTCAGTGTTCGACAACTGGGGAAGTGTGTGACAGAGGGCTGGAAGCTAACAGGTGAGCCAGCACTCTGATCTCTTAGGCACCAAACAGCTCCCCTGGAGAAGGCTCATTGGGGAGGTGCAGCTAATTAGCTGATCAGTCTGGGAGAACTGAGGAACCAATTAGCCATCAACTGCGGAGTAGAAAAGAAGACACAGGGAAGAAGTAAGGAGAGAGGACCAGGGCTGGCTGAGCCCAGTATGCTCTGAGATCTTGAGGAAGAGAGACCTCTGTTCTTCCCTGGCCCTGTGGGTAAGAGCTAAAGGACAAGAATCACTGTAAATACTTTGCTGCACAAGGCAACTGGTGTTGGTGATGGGAATATAAATAAATTCACACAAAGTTGCCACTGAGGGGTTTCTATGACATCAGAGGACAGTGAGAGAGGGTGCCGTGTTACAGTCATCTCAGTGTAAATGAGAAAATGCCATTCTGTCTCTTACATACTCAAGAGTAGACAAAGGCCCGCATCAAAAACCTGAGACTGAAACTCCAGCCCACAAATTTTGGGAAAGTTTTGATCCATTTTGTGATTTAGATTTCATGGCTGACTGATATCTTTGTAACAAGCTAAACCAACACCTTGGATTCAAAACCCCCGATCGTTGGAAAAGTTAAGAGAGGATCCAAGTCCAGATATGAACTTTCCTACTAGCCCTAGTCAGAAACTTATCTACTGGTGATTTCCTCCCCCTGCCTCTTGATCCAATTTCTGTCATTTTTGCTCATATTAGAAGAGTTCAGCTTACTACATGTGTTTCTGATCTCATTCCATCTGTTGTTTTGCAAGAGCTCCTTCCTTTTATATCATTAATTCCTCTTTGATTTCTGGTCTTTTTCATTCAAGTGAGCAGTAGTGGAGCCTGTTCTGAAAAGCCTTGGCTTAGAGTAAAAGATTGATAACAATAGTCATCTGATTTCATTTCTTTCTAACATACCTGAGTGAATTCTCCTTACCCAATATTACTATCAGTACATGATCATAATTTACTTGGTTCATGTTGACCTGGGTTTAGTTCAGGTTATTTGACCAACCAGCTTTGATTAGGTTCTTAATCAACTTATTTCTGCCAGACCTTAAGGCTTTTCACTTGTATCTTACTTGATTTATCAGTGAACTTGGATATACTCACTCACAGGATCCTCATGCATGTTGTAGTTGATCTTCTGGTTTTGGCATTCAGGATTCAGCATTTAAATAGTTTGAATGTTTCCTTACAGATTCTTCATGCCAGGTTTTATGTAATAAGAACTTATCTCAAGTTAACAATAATTTTGATGTGGATGTGCTCCAGAGCTCAGTGATTGCGCTTTGTAAGAAGGAAAACAATCTGTTAGGAATTAATAAGGGCACATGGACTAATAGTTCCAACTAGATTTGCTATTCCAATTTAAATCCTGGCCTGAACTGAAGAACAGTATTGATATGCACTGTTAAACAGACGCTGCATTTTGCAGTGCTGGGCAAAGTGATTCCTGTTTGTATGCGAAGACATACCATGTATATAGTTTATACAAATACTGGGTTCACGTCTGTTCATGTGATACTGGGGCATTTGTGGTCATTAAACAGAGGAGCTTTACAGTTGCCTTTTTTAAACCAGGGTATTTTTGGTGAAGAGCCCTGTCACAGGGCACCTCCCCCGCTATCTGGAGAACCTCACTCCCTGGCCAGTTGAGATGGTTTCACAGTTACAAACGCACACTGGGTTCCCCAGCCCAGGCTCACACTCTGAGTTCCTCTTGTGCTACCAGTTGCTTCCTGTTTCATCCCCTTATATTCCCCCAATGACCACGTTAACCCAGTGATTGTCACCAGGTGCTCACAATCCCCCAACAGAAAGTGTATAATTGCCTTCAGCAATGTCAGTCATTAGGGTGCTGCTAATAGCACCCTGTCACAGGGTCTTGATTCTAGAATTTACTTCCCCCTGGTCTGAAAGAGCCTAGATTTTATGCCCATCAGTGCATGTTATTGGACCTGTTTTCCCAAGCCTTCCCTGACAGGTTGGGATGAGTGAGTTGGGATGGCTGGGGGAGACTTTTATTTTATTGGTGGGGGTCCTTATGTGGACAATGCTCAAATGAAGTGTTTTGTTTTGGAGTTTTATTATTCAGTGTGTGGTTTTATCAATAATAGGTGCTTTTCTGAACAATTGAAATAAATCTAGCAAAATAATCACTTCCTTTTAGAGATAATGGGCTCACAAGACTCTGCTTTGGGTTTGGCAAATCCTCAATTGTTGTATTTTGCCATTACAATGGCCAAACAAAAAACACCTTTGGTTTTAGTTTCTTGATTCACCTATGACTTGCAGCAAAGATCTGCCAAATATCCCTTGCACACATCTGACATGCTCAAAATAGAACAATAATCTCCATTTCCCCTTTAAAGGGTCCTTGCCAGATTTCTAGGACTGTCAGGGGAATACCATAAAATAAATGAAAACTCCAGAATCCTCAATAGATATCTGCATATTAGAAATATACAGGTGGCCAGTCCCCTTGCAGTGACAGGAAGGGAAGCCACTGAGGCTAGGTCTACACTGGTGGGGGGGGGAATTGATTTAAGATACGCAAATTCAGCTACGCGAATAGCGTAACTGAATTCGACGTATCCGAGCCGACTTACCCCGCTGTGAGGATGGCGGCAAATTGACCTCCGCGGCTCCCCCGTCGACGGCGCTTACTCTACCTGCGCTGGTGGAGTACGCGCGTCGATTCGGGGATCGATTGTCGCGTCCCGACGAGATGCAATAATTCGATCCCTGAGAGATCGATTTCTACACGCCGATCCAGGCGGGTAATGAAGACAAGCCCTGAGGGTAGGAAGCAAGTGAAGGGACCCCCTTGGGAGAAATGGAGAGAGAAGCATTAGCAGGTGGTGAAGTGAACTTTTTGGGAGGAAGGGAAGCAGATTAAAAGGCTTTCACAGTGGCAAGAAGAAAGGGATTCCTGAGCAGGCACTGGGACTAAGGGCAAGACATCAGCGATAGTTATTCTTACTTATTTCCTCCCCAGCACAGACCTGGATGTGGAGAAGTCCCCCGGCAGTTTTGGACTCTGGTTGAATCCAAAACCACAGGGAGTGGTCCAGATCTAGTGCTCTGAATCAAACCTGGCCATATTTGGATTTGGGGCATTTGTTTCAGTCTATCTCTGCCACCCTTTTTCTTTTATTTAAAATACCACAAGTGCCAGGTTTTTGCACACTTGGCCCATATCTGAAGTACTCGTCACTGAAGATGATCCGGGAACAGATTGAAAGCATGCTAAAAGGACACTTTTTCAAGACAAATCAGTATTTTTTAAAATTCCTTACCTGGCTTACCATTAGCGAGACTTTAGATTATGGACACTGGGGAAATTTTAAACATTGAATTTACTCCACAGGTTTATGCACTTTTTATCTCGCATTTCACCCTGAATGGACAATACAGCTGAAGTAGCATGTCACTTCTCTTTAAAGCATGTTTTGCTTTCATTCTAATGCAATAGCACAATGCTCTTTGTATGTTTATCATTCCAATACTTGCAAAGATCGGGTACCCCTTTTGTATAAAAATTTCTTGGCAATTACAATGGCAGCATTAGTAATTTGACAGGAGCCTGAGGGTTTCCCTTCTATAATCTGCAATATATATATATATAGATAGATAGATAGATAGATATAAATGTATGTATAAAAAAGCACACAGGCACTTTTGCTTGCGTTGGTGGGTATCTTCCTTGATACAGAAGGGGAAATTGCTTGATGTTTGCATTCACTAGCAGTGGAAAAACCTGCAGTTGATTAGCTCTGTCCTCATGTTGCAGTTACAAGGAGAGGATGACCATGGACTGCACATTGTGTACTCCTGGTATACGTCCAAAAAATTCTGGTTTTCTTTTTTTTAATTTAATTTCATGAAAATATTTCCTTTCATTATGTAGCATACATAGCATCCTCTCCCATATATGACTGTGACAAAAATTTCCCAACATTGTGGTGGTAGTGAAGAGCCCTATCCTGAGTTCTAGACATGACAAAATCCCTTCATATGGCTCTGAGAGGGCAGATGCAGGAAAGAGAAGGAGCCAGAGAGCAGGTGCTCTCCAAAACGAGCTCCTGTGGAGAATGGCTGCATTTCCAGTTAGAAATCTGCCCACAAGTAACAGGAATATCTCCACCTCCATACAGTTCGATCTCTGAAGAAGGTTTCGGTGCAGCTGCAGGCAGGGATCATCTGGGAGTGATGCTACCAAGGAAGAAAGGGAAAGGATGAAGTGTGGAGCCATACGGATACTTGGACACTCCTTTCTGTAGTGTCTCAAGGTTCAGACAGATCTCAGGAAATCCCTGGGTTGGTAAACCCATGGCAACCCCATACTTGCACTGGTACAAAGTATCTTCCTTGATTCGGAAGGGGAAGTTGCTCTGAGTGTCCCTAAACCGCCAACTGCCAGAAGCTGGGACTGAACTACAGGGGATGGATCACTCGAAAATTGCCCTGTTCTGTTCATTTCCTCTGAAGCATCTGGCACTGGCCACTGTCAGAACACAGAATAGTGGGCTAGATGGACCATTGGTCTGACCCAAAATGGCCGTTCTTATGGGAAACCACCTCTAGGGTTCAGAAGGGTGTTCAGTTTCTATAGTCTGTTTAGTCCTTGGCCGCTCTACTACAACTGTAACAGGTATGCCAGTTATAGTGGGGGTTCTAGAGTACCATCATTTCACTAGGAAATATATTGAGACTACCAAACTAATTTAAAGTGGAACACACAATAGCTGGCAGATGGTATATCAGTTTTTGATCACTATCTACCTGAGATAGGTTTTAACCAGTGAACTAGCTATGATCAAGCTCTATATCCCATTACAAATCCCCTGAGCCATTTACCTTTCAGTTTTTTTAAAAAATAGATTTGGTTAGCAGTGTTTTATTTATTTGTGATTGTTTATTTGATTTGTGTATAGCACTTTGATCCAGATAAGTAGTTCTCGCTCTAAACAAATTAACATATGATGACAGTGTCATTAATGACCTTTACAGAGATGAATTCTTGCTGGTAATTCTTTGGGGGGAGGGATAAGTCAGTGGTTTGAGCACTGGCCTGCTAAACCCAGGGTTGTGAGTTCAATCCTTGAGAGGGCCACTTGGGGATCTGGGGCAAAATCAGTACTTGGTCCTGCTAGTGAAGGCAGGGGGCTGAACTCAATGACCTTTCAAGGTCCCTTCCAGCTCTAGGAAATGGGATATCTCCATTAATTATTATATTATATTATGGTATTGAGTCACACAACAATGCAGATTTGATACAAGGGTTTGTCCAATGACTGAGAATGTGATCATGGAGGAAAAGAGAGGAATGGGAGTCTGATCAGAGGGGATGAGATTGAGCAGCTAGGTGGATTCATAGAGTCAAATTCAAAAGTGACGTGAAGGGTTGTATAAATGATATCCCATTTGACTCATTTAGACTCCTTCAGACCTGATGACGCCCACTCTATCCCTGTGTAGGCCGGGATCCAAACTGGTGTAACTTACACACCAAGGAACTGGAAGAAGGTGTAGGTAGAAGTAGTGTCAATTTCTTTAATTTACACCATTGTCAAACTCCCTGTTGTGTAAATTAACCAATTTAGGCCCCCTTTAGGCAGAGTGGGTGTCATTAGGTCTGAGGGAGCCTGAATGTAATGGAATCCAATGTAGACCACCTTATATATAATTTCTGAATTTGACCCATAGATTCTAGAGCTGGGAGATGCTTATTAGATTGGCATGTCCATCCACCTGCTAGCACAGGTTTGTTGTCAACTGTACAACTACTAGTGTTTTGTCCAGTCAAATTTTTAATGTGCCAAATGACAGAGCTCCCACCATGTCCCTCAGGAGACTATTATACAGTCTAATACATTTCTGCCAGAAAGCTTTTTCTTAATATTTGGGCTGAACTTTCCATAACATAATTTCATCCCATTACTGCTAGTTATTCCCCTTTTACTATGCTACATCACTCTTCTCCCACCTTTGTGTTGACATCCTCCAGATATGTGTAGACTATTAGCATGAGCCCATTTTCTTTCACCCAAGTCCATATGAAGGCGAGCTGATCAGATAAACAGGCTTTCCAAAAAATCTTCTCTGCATGTAAATCTTCTATTTAAAATATTAGTATTTAAAAGGAAACCATAGGGGATAGTTTTGAATGAGAGGAAGTTAGAAAGCACAGGGGTAGGGTTTGGGAAAGGACATGGGATTATATTAACAAGAAAAATATATATTTAAAATAAGTATTTAAAATGGGAATTGGGGAGTGGAAATGAACAGATGTTGATGAAGATAGAATAGCAGGCTGGAGACAACGGAACAGGGAGTGGTTTTTAAAATGTATCCTATTTTTTTAAAGGAATACTTAAAATGAGGATTTAGCAGCTGGGAAAGGTTAGATGGGCCATGGGTTGGAGACATCCATGCCATACATATGATTTTTAAAAAAACAATTTAACAGAGCAGATGGGTGGGTTATTAACAGATGTTAATGATTTGTCAGTGGTATAAAACATTAAGATCACATTCAGGGTAGACCATGGTCATGCCTGATTTCTAACTCAAGGACAAAAATTTTGGGTTAGACCACTGTCATGCCTGACTTCTAACCATGGATGGAACATGCCTGAAATAAAGCAAGCAAGGAACCACTTTATTTTTAAAAAACTCTATTTATTTTTATTGGTGTTTGGTGGCAATACTACTGAGATAATTTAAGGATAGAATACCACTACTTAACAACTTCATGCACAATAAACAGAAGGGCAATTATCTACCGCTAAACAATAGTATTGTTTTTAACTATTTGGTGAGCTGCCTTTTGGAAGCTACTGATCCAAAAGAAGAAAGCTGTTGGAAACACAATATAACCGTAGTGAGGCCAATAATTCTTTCAAAGTAGTTGGCCATTAATTTTGTGTTTAAATACTGTATATCCCTAAAAATAACGACATTTGGCCAATGGGTGCCAAATAATTCTATAAATAAATAGAGATAATATCTTACTTAAGGAACCATGCTTTGTGTGTTTTTACTAGCAGATGTATCAGTGTATATTCTAGGTCTAGAGGGGTTTTTGAGAAACAAGAGTCTTCATGGAAGTAAAAATACCATATCCAAAATAATCTTGGCAAGATAGAGTTCTATTTTTTTATTTATTTCTCAAGAGGTTGCAAAATATTTCTAAAGAAATATCTGCAAGTTTTTAACCTCTGTAATATGTTGTAGTAAGCGGATGGCTCTCTGGTTAAAAGCACAGTGGGCTAGCTAGATTGTGCTTATAACAACTTGTGCTGAGCAAGGGGCAATGTGTAGCTGCTCTACCCCAAGAGCAGGGAATTATGCCTCTCTGAGATACAATTCCTCCCTTCATAATGAACAGCTGGTCCATATCTGTATCAAATTACTTACACTAGCCAAGGCTCAGTCATTCTTCACCCTTCTCTGCCCACTCCCTGTGCACCTGGGCTGGGGGTGAAATAGATGAACATCCCCTGCTGACTTTCTGCTGCACCCAGCAGTGGAAGTGTTAGGGGAGGACAGTGTCCTACTCCACACTATATCCTTGCACAACCACATATGCGGGGCCACGATCTGACCCAATATTTGTCACTGAGAAGAGTGAGACTCCTTTTAAATGGCTACCTCTTGTAATAACGATCTAGCATCTGCTCAAGTCTTATTCCATGTAGTGGCTTAATCCAGGCTGCTTTCTCCCAGGAGCTGATTCAAGTACTTCCTGGGTAAAACAACATTTCTTATTTTATTGCTTTTTAAAGAAAAACACTGCGATTCAGGCTGTGCTGTTCATTTGCACAGCATGAAGACCAGGACTTTTCTGCATGGGTTAACATTCTTGTGCTGGCAAATCTTCATTTTACAACCTGTGCTTTGGCCATGTGTCTTTCCTGGCTGGTATAGGCTAGCAGGCACATACAACATCCTTGGCTGGCGGAGAGTGTTTAAGGAGGGCAGAGTGCCAACCATTCTTAAACAAGCATGTGTGCGCTCAAGAAACCATCATTTGACACTGGCAATCTGGCCAATTATCAACCTGGATCTAATCTGCAAAGGCAAAAAGGAGATTGTAATTCTTTCTTGCTTATTTATGTTGAATGTAGAAAGTAGAAATGATTTATCTGAAAATGAAATTTCATATTTTCAATGTTTCTTACATTAGAAATCCTGGTCTTTTCAGCCTTGAAAGCAATATGGTCCTGTAGAGAACTGGCAAGATTATCATCGCAGCTACTCACTAAGTGAAAACTGATTAATTGAGTTAAAAATTAGGTTACATCCAGATTGTTTAAAACTCTTCACTTTTGTTTGTTTTTTATCAATGCCTATGTTACTCAAAAGCCTGAGGAATACTTGCGGGGGAAAGATCGCTATAGTTAAGATTCAAAACTTCCCTTCCTTCGGTTAACAACTGAAAAAGATGACAAGATGCATCTCTGAGAATCCCAGTGAGGCTACTAGTAGAACCAAGAAAGACCAGACTAGACATTCCTGAGATTACTAAATTAAAAAAGGTTAAAAATACACTTTTCAACTCTTTCTTATAAATCATAAAGAAGCAAAAAACGGTGAAACCTATTTTTCCTTTCCCTTTGCAGTTCCCCGGTAAGTGAATCAGTGCACACAAATGCTTGTATGGCATATAGCTCACTCCACCTCTGATTTGATTAAATAAGGACTCTAGTTTACATAACCGCCAATTTCTGTATCCTGCCTGATTGCCAATATTTCACAGCATTATACCTGCTCTTATTAAATCGCATCTTGAAAACACTGAAGTAATTCACTTGGACAAAAGTGTTCTTTCTCTAAGGACATTGTTTGAGTTCCACCCCCATTCCTTAAAGATGAGTAGCAAATAATTCCAGAATGTCAGTTGTGCTGGAAGGCTTTCTTAGCTTGGTCATGGGAAGGTGCATTGACTCCTAAAGGAACACCAAGATGTCATAGTGTATTTCCTTTTTGCCCCCTTTCCTCATTTTTTATTGCAACGCTGCTTTAGTGTCTAAACAATTTGCTGACATACTTAAAAACTGGAGCAGCTTGGAGTGTCTTAGTTCTACTCATAATGGCATCCTGTAGCATGCAGAACAGTGTGTGGCACATAGCTCATGGATTCTAGGTATATACAGTACTGTAATGTCGCTAGAGACAGACCCGGATTTAGCAAAACATTTAAGCTCATGAGTAAATACATCCCTGTTCAACAAAGCACTTAAGCACATGCTTAAAGTTAAATGTTGTAAACCTTAAAGCATGTGCTTAAATACTTTGCTGAACTGGAAAACAAAAGAGAAGAAGACTCTCTTCAGTTACCTGCTAATAAAATAAACAGAATTGCACCCATGTTACTTCCTATTCATATCATGCAAAGTTATCACACACGGCAAGGGACCGTTGATTTAGCTGTGAAACATGTAGTCACTTACGAGGAAAATAGGCCATATCCAGGCAATCTACCATTCATGCCCAGAAAGTGCAAATGGACACACAAGATAAGTACGGGCCTAAACATAAAAAACAAGTTCTTAGTAATAGGAAGGGAAAAATATGGGTGAATAATCTTCATACAAGTGATTTGTAGTGAGAATGTTGATAGCAGTGTTGCCACCTGGATAACCTTAGAAGTATAATGACAGCATGCACAAGGAAAGGAGATAATCTCACCAGAGCAACCGAAGTAAAAGCTAATAGTTGTTAGAGTTCAGTGTGGTAAACAGGCTAAGTTCACCTTGCCAGGCAGAGCATGGCTCAAAAAAGAATCCAATATTTTGCAAGAGATCTAAGTCATTTGTTGAATGAACCAGCTGCTGTTGCAAGATACTAGTAACCATTAGTGAAAGACTGGACACTCTCTTTTGTTGAGACATTCACCATTGTTTAGAGATTAATTAGAATATATTAATGATACTACATGCAGAATGTTATCTATATGCTTTGCAAGCTTTGAAGAAATGTATACATTGGGAATGCTAGGAAATGTGTTAAAGATAGAGGGCCCAATTCTTTGTTCTATTACCCCTCTTCTATGCCATGCTGAAAGCACAAAGGGCCCATAAATGAAGGCGATTTAGCCCCAGGAGAATTTCCCCAGCTGAGGGGAATCCCAGAGTGATACAAAGATGGTTTAATAGCTCTACATCACCTTCCCCTCACAGGATTTGACGTGGGGTAGGGGATTGCTGTGGGGAAAAGTCCACGGCAGGAACATCTCTATACTCTGACTAGTCCTGGCAGCCAGAACACCCCTTTGTGACTAGCTTCAAGCTGGGCCCGTGACCAGCCCAAGAATGCAGAATTGCCACAGCAGCTTAAAAGTATGGCTTGGCTACAATGCAGAATCATCTGGACTGTCAAATCATAAAACTGGTAAAGTGCAACCCCATTTAGCCAATAGTCCCAGGAGATGTCAGATGCCTTCAATTCAGCATTTCTTGGAGCACAGCCTCTTGAAAGCTGCCTTATCTGAAAAACAGGCCAGCTTTCTTATCCAGGGTACAATACAAACCAGAAAGACGTAAACAAGCTTTGGTTAACAGAGTTTTGATGAGCCATGCTAAGTAAACAGGGATAGTAGTATACAACAGTGAAACGTTTGTTGAAATTAGGACACGAACTATTGAAACTTCCATAATAATGTTCATGGGGCTCAAAACAATAGCGCTACCATTTGGCAAGTGTACATCAAATTACAGAAATATTGAGAGAGACCAGGCGGCCAAGGTAATATCTTCTAGTGGGCATTTCTGTTAGTGAAAGAAAGCTTTGTGGAGCTTGAAAGCTTGTCTCTTTCACCAACCCCACGGGGTCCAATAAAAGATATTACCTCACATCTTGGGTTCACCATAGCTACACCGACACTACAAATAAGCAGAAAGAATGAGACTTACTATCTATTAAGCACTTCACATATTCAGAGGGTCGTGCAAACAATCTTTACACCACTCCTGAGAGCAGTAAATGTTAGCCCCATTTAACAAATGGGGAAAAGTGATGCAGAATGGTGACATGATTTGCCCACAGCGGCAGAGCCAGGAGTGGAGCTCTCTCAATCTCAAACTCACATGTCCAGACCAGCATGCCTGGCTGGGTAGGGTAGGGGTGCTGGAAATGTTTTCCACCCTGGGCAGCAATACACTGAGGGCTGGCCTTGTAGACCAGATAGCCTCCCATACAGTACTGAGAGATCAACTTTACTCGAGGAATCTTCTTAAAACCCATATTGTCCATATAAGAGTTCCAGTAGATTGAAACAGGTAACTTTCTTAAAAGACTGTGGGCTAAATTTGTGCCTGTTCAGGAAGCCAGCATAACAGTATGCAGCAACACTGAAAGCTCCTTTAAACCCCATTCCAAATGGGATTAAGTGGGATTTTAATAGTGCATATGCCTTATGCTAGCCCTCTACACACAGGTAAATATCACCTCATGTGGAGAAATTCATTTTTAATAAATGTAGCCATTTATATTCAGTGGAACCTTCCTCTTAAAATGAAGCTGTTTTTTTCTTAGTAAAACTTCAAAAGAACTGCAATTTGCACATTGCAATCTAGAGCTTTCATTTTGCTTTGCTGCAAAGTTTCACGGTCTCAGAGTTCTCTACAGCAGTGTTTCCCAAACTGTGTTCCGTGGAACACTGGTGTTCCGCACGATGTGAATAGGTGTTCCGTGAAAGAATCGTAATTTAAAAAAAAAGGGTCTTTAAATTTTTTTTAATTTTAAATTTGGCATATTTGAAGCGTAGTTTACAGCTCTTTTTGAATGACTATAATTAACATAAAACTCTTTTTCCGGTTATTGATAGATCTCGTATTCAATATCATGGCGTAAAGAGAACGTGGCACGCAAGCATATTGACGTCTACCCCTTTCGGGCACGTTTCAGTTAGTGATGTCGTACCCCTTCCATTCGAGGCTGCGCAAACTGCAGTGGTATGCACACACCATTCTCTTTATGCTATGTTGAATATAACATATTCACTCAACATGTTCAAACCTGTGGGTCTTTACCGTGTGTGTGATAAGCACAACTAAACTAGCTTTGCTCAAAACAATATAAATATTTGTCACAAACAAAATTTGACAAAAATCAGTATTTCTAAATATCATTACTAAACCTAATCACCATGGATTTGTGGCTAAAAAAAGGAACTTTGAAATGAAAAGCAAGTTCTTCTGGTACTCCAACTGTGGCCGAAATAAACAAGCAAAGTATTGTGACACTTCAAAGTGAGGATGAACAATCAGTCTTTTGTTGCCGAAAAATCTGTTAGTACTAGTGAGTTATCCAAGGTGAAAGAATTTCCACCGAAGTATATAAAAAAACAAGAAGAAGCATGTGTTAAAAGACCGAAACAAAAGTATGATGAAAGTTATTTGTCTTTCGGTTTTACGTGTGTTGGAAATAAAGATGTTCCTGATACGCAGTGCGTCGTGTGCAACAAAATACCAGCAAACAGTTCATTGGCTCCTGCTAAACTTCGTAGGCATTTGGAAACCAACCATGCTGAATACAAAGACAAAGAAAGACGTTTTTTCAAGAGGAAGCGTGACTCACTTGGAAATTGTAAACTTTTGATGATTAAAATTGCTAAAACAGACAATGAAAGTGCCACAGAGGCATCTTATCGAGTAAGTTACCATATAGCGCTTGCCGGAGAAGCTCACACTATTGGAGAAACACTTATCAAGCCTTGCACGAAAGATATTGTAACGTGCATGTTGAGCGAGCAGTCTGGTAAAAAAATTGATGCTGTACAGTTGGGAAATAATACTGTTGCACGCCATATTAAAGATCTTGCTGATGACATAGAAAAAGAGCTCGTTTGCCAACTGAAAATTTGCCATGAGCATTCATTGCGGCTAGATGAGTCCACTGACGTTTCAGGACTTGCTCTGCTACTAGTATTTCTCTGATACAGATTTAATAAGATTATTGAAGAGGACCTGCTCTTATGTGAATCTCTGCAAAGCAACATGACTAGAGAAGAAATTTTCAACTGCATCAACAATTTTAACAGAAAGCATGGAATTAGTTGGGGAAATTGTATTGATGTATGTACTGATGGTGCTCGGGCAATGATCGGGAAGATGAAGGGAGCTGTAACGCGAATCATAAGTGTGGCACCAGAAAGCACTAAGAGCCATTGTGTTCTACACAGACAAGCACTTGCAGTTAAAAAAAATACCAGCATATCTGAAAATTGTGCTCGATGAAGCAGTACAAATTATCAATTTTGTCAAATCTTGACCACTTCAATCCAGGTTATTTAAAATTTTGTGCGAGGAAATGTGTAGTCAGCACAAAACGCTTCTTTTACATACGGAAGTGAGGTGGCTATCCAGAGGAAAAGTGCTTGTGAGGTTTTTTGAGCTTCGTAGTGAACTACTGGTATTCTTCACTTCAGATAATTCAGGACGAAAATGTAATGACTGTCTGACAAATTCCTCGTGGCTAATGAGACTTGCGTATCTTGCAGATATTTTTGCAAAATTAAATGAAATTAATCTGTCGCTGCAAGGAAAGAATGTGACCATTTTTACTACAATGGATAAAATTTCGTCATTAAAAAAGAAACTCGAATTCTGGGCATCTTCTGTAGAACAGAATAACTTCGACTGCTTCCCTACAGTACATGAATTTCTGACTGAAATAAATTCTACAGTCCATGAAGAAGTTTCCAGCACCATTTTACAGCACTTACGTGACTTGCAGGCCTCTTTATTAGAATATTTTCCTACAACTACTGATGATAATGCTTGGGTTCAAAATCCATTTGTACTGACAGCCAAACCAGTCGACTTTACTGCACACGATTATGAAAGCCTAATTGACTTAATTTCTGACTCTGATTTGAAACAAAGGTTTAAGGATCTTCCGCTGAATAATTTTTGGAGCAGCCTAATAGAAGAGTACCCCAATGTGGCTAAACGTGCAGTTCGAGTGCTCCTTCCTTTTGCTACAACTTATTTGTGTGAGACAGGATTTTCATATTATACTGCAACAAAAACCAAATATAGGAATAGACTTGATGCTGCGCCTGACATGAGGATTCAACTTTCCAGCATCATTCCTAATAGTAAGCAAATTTGTGATAGAAAAACGCAGAAACACCAATCCCATTAAATCCAAATTTGTATTTCTGTTTATAAAAATAGATTTTCCTAGTAAAAATCTAATTTGTTTGGTGTTTGTGTATATATAAATACAGGGGTTTTTTAAGTAGAACACTGTTTTTAATTTTGACTCTTGCACTTGATTTTTGTACTACTTTATACGTGCTTTCCAGTTAGAAATTGTTAGTTCAAGTTATTTTAAATTTGTATTTTTACTTTGTTTTATAAAATAAAATATATTTGAGCATAAATAACACAATTTTTTATTTGAAAATGAAAAAAGACTATAAAATAATATTATAAGTGTTCCGTAATAGGCTAAAAAGTGTTCCGTGTCCAAAAAAGTTTGGGAAACGCTGCTCTACAGGAAAGCTCCACTGATAATGCTTATGGGTATGTCTTCACTGCAGAATTAATGCAGGCCGTTACTTGGATCTTGCCCCAACCCAGCTACCTTCCACACACAAAAACCTCTGCTCCAAGTTTGGTGGTGGATATCAAGGTACAGTTCAAACATATACAAATTGTATACATCATGTCCTGCTGTCTATTTAGGGTATGTGTATACGGAAAAGAAAAACTCATGGCACCCAGTGGCAGATTAGCCACTGGGCCAACAGGGCCTGTACCCTGGGGTCCCAGAAAAATGGGTGCGCCCCGACCCACTCTGCCCACCTGGTGCGCCTGCCAGTGAGCGGGGTCGGTGCGCAAGGGCTTGCCCCACTATGCCCACCCACCCGTCACTCCTGCTGGGGAGCTGGGGAAGCACCGGCGCCCCAACCCCGCTCCCCAGCAGGAGCGCTGGAAGAGGGCAGGAGGGGACTGCAGACAGAAGGGGTGAAGAGGGGCCCCCACTTGCTATGGCCCAGGGCCACACAAACCCCTAATCTGCCTCTGATGGCACCAACTCTCAGAGCCCAGGTCAATTGACTCAGGCTCATGGGGCTTGGGCTATGGGTCTAAAAATAGCAGTGTAGACGTTTGGGCTCAGGCTGGAACTGAGACTCTAAAATCTGTGGGGTGGGAGGGTCTCAGAGCCCGGGCTTCTGCCTAAGTGGGAATGTGTCTCCTATTTTTAGCTCCACACCTTGAGTTCCAGGAGTCTGAGTCAATTGACCAGGGCTCTGAGACTTGGTGCTGCATGTTTTTCTTTGCTGTGTGGGCGTACCTTAGAGGCCTAATTTAGAATACATATTTTCACTGTAATTATATTTCATTTCCTTGGAAACTTTATAGGTACACAGGAAGTTGTTGCATTATAATTGTTAGTATCTTGACAGACCATATTCTCTTCTTAAATGAATGTGATATAAGATTATGTATTTTTGGATTTAGACACTGAATTATACACAGGGTAAATTAAATATATTAATTTATAGTATGTTTTGCTTTTATGTATATTTATTTTCAATATATTTTCTTTCTCTATTGACACCTTATAATACTTGTATGCTGAATGAGTTGAGTAGAGGTATTTAGTAGTGGTGAATTTAATTGCACTTTCTGTTAAAAATAATAAAGTAATGCAAAAGAATTGCATTGACATTTTAATATGCTGTCACTTTAAGATACCACATGAAGTGTGAACAGAGCACAGGCACTTTAAACAGGTGTGTCTAATTGTTCGTTTGTTTCTTAAGAATAGCCATCATGTAATGTTTGATGAAACATGTAGATCCGGGGAAGGTGTTTGGATTCTGCAACATGCTAACTAGGTTTTCCTTTGCCTGCTGGTAAAAACAAATTGGGCTGTGTAATTGATTTTTTTTTGTAAGTAAGGCTTTTATGTTTGCTTTGAATTCAGACTCCATCTTTTTCTTGTTATATTTTGTCCCTTAGGAGGATTTGCACCAGGGGCTTCTAGAAAAAAAGAATTTAGTATATTCATTTATATAGTGAATAGCACATTTCTATTACTTTCAGATTTTGCCAGTCTATTACTGCAAAAGTAATCGGGTAAAAGGTGAAAGAAAGGCACATCAGTTTCATTAAAAATGTGTGATACTGTTTTCATTAAATCTTCCAAATACTTACAATGTTTGGGAGGGTTCCAGAATGTCTTGTTTATTTGGGATTTGAAAAAGCCTTTTAAAAGAAATAGATCCATCCAGGGGAAAAATCTATTATTGGACAAACAGTATTTATAAAGAAAGCATTGGCAGGAAAGCAAACATCAAAATATATACAGTTCTTTCAAATGCTTTGTGGGTTTATTAGTAATATCTCAAAAAAAGCTTCCACATCACCTACTTTAAAAAAAAAAAAAAGCATTATGAAAAGTGGGTAGCGAAAATTAGAAAACCTTAACCCTATTGCATAGAAATGAGTAATGAACATGTTTTACCTGTTGGTCCATGTGTTCAGTTAACCAGGTTTGATTATAAAACACTTAGTTTGTCTCTATGCCAAATGGGGGAAAGTATGTAACATGTTCTCCAAAGTTACATGCTCAACTTTTAGTGAACACTTCAAGATTAAATGTTTCGTTAATTTCTTAAATACATTTAGGCTGACGGCAGAAAATTATGAAAGTCAATGTATTAGTTAAGCTGTAGTTAAGGTAAAGGAATTCTGATCAATTTGTTAAGAATTGCCTCCAGCTGTGTTGGTTTCCGTCCTTTTGTTAAACAGAATCTGACCACAGTTTGCTCTATTTGTCCTTCTTCCCGATGGTCACTGAAATAAATTGGCCTACAAGCAGTCATGTGCTGCTTGACTACCAATCATATGTTTGCTGTTTGATAGCTAGTAAAAATAAAGGGAGGATAAATGGTCTCATACTTAAGGCACTGGTGTGGGACTGAAGAAACCTAGGTTCACTTTCCACCTGTTATAGATTTGCTAGGTGACCTTGGACAAATAACTTATCCTCTTAGTTCTTCATCTATAAAATAGGAATAATATTACTTGCTTTCTCCTGTCTTTTGCCTACTTTGATTCTTCCTTTGGAATTTAATTTCTGATATGGAAAATATGTACTTAAATTTCCTTACTAAAGAAGTTACAAAAGGAAACTCCTCCCAAAATATGCAGAGGGAGACTGCCCCATTGCTGGTACATGAACCAGTGATGGGTGTTTTGTGGTGGGTCCTAGGTGTCAGGAGGAATGGTGTTCATCTTTTGTACCCTGATCTAGAATATTTGACCAGAATCCTGGCATTAGTACCTCTATACTTGTGAAAAGTGCCTCCCCACCCCTTCAGCACTATGCTGGGGCATTGGTTCAATCACTGATGGAGGGCTGGCAGGGAGGAGTAAAGAGGATGTTGTGCTGATGGCAATACGGCAACATCTTTCAGATGAAACATAAAAACCCATGTCGTGGCCACATGTGGTCAGTAAGAAGACAAAGATCCCATGGCACTTTTCACAGAAATAGGAGTGTTATATTCATTGTTCTGGTCACATATTAATTTGGGTAACATTCTATTCTGTGTTCCTATATTCCGCCTGGAATTTCAGTTGTATTAGCTATTGGTCACACTTTGAATTAAGGTTAAATTGTTATAGAATCTGGCAGATCAATCAGTTTTTTTTATCATGGTTTATAATCAACTATAATAATGGCTTATAATCGGTTATACCGCCTTTGAGTGATGTGTCTTTAACCCTCTATAACACATACTACTGTGGTCTGTAATAACTGTGAATTATTTGTTAACCCTTTATAAATAGCCTTAATATAAAGTCTGGCCAAGTCATTTGTCTTCTCTTCCTGTCTTAAACTTTTATGTAACGCTGCTGTGCACTGTTAAATAGCTATTTTGCAAAGTATTTTTGGAGTCTTTGGGATAAAAGATACTTAGAAGGTCCAAGATCAGCAGTGCAGAATAGACGCAGCTCACAAGAGATTTCGGTAAATGTTCTTTCCTGCGGTTTGCATGTACTATGCTGCTAGTGACTCAGATAAAAATATCAATGTTCTGAGTCACCCTTCCTTGTACAGCTAGCAAAACTTAACTCAAGCCAAAGGAATAAGTAGTTTAAACAGAGACCAACCAAGTTATAGGCAAGACTCCTACATGAACTGGCTAATGTTCTAAGATCCTTTCCTTTTGAGATGAGACCAGTCTAAATCTGTTATCAGGGCAACCAGACCTGTTAGATAAGTCAGTCCTAAACACAGCTTCCCTTTCTCCCTAGCCAAGTTGAGGGAGGAATAATTTTCACCCACACCAGTCTACAGAAGTTCTGTGTTCAGACACCCACTGGACCCTGCTAGTTTCTTGACTGAAAGGCAAACCCAGTCTTCCCAGAGTCCCTGAAAGCAGTATTTGGCTTTTTCAACCCTAAGTAGAAGCCTGAACATATCCCTGCATTCACACAGCTGACAGGAGTGTTCTCACAAAGAAGAAATTTCGATGGGATGATTCTGGCATCCTCCTGCTGCCCAAGGTTTCTCCTACTGACCCCCCAAAATCCCATGCACACATTACAGGTGCTATGTAAATGTAAGATTGCTATTAAATACTCAGAAACTGAACTGGAATGGAACACAATGTATATGATAGCTAATGCCCGGTCATAAAAGTTGACCCAAGAGCATCCTTTTAACTCCTTCTTTTAATTCTCCCAGCTTGCTTAAATCCAAGCAGTTAACATTGTTATTATCTTTTGAGTGATTATAAATCTAAATCCTGATAGTTATATCACTGGTTTTCTATTTTAACATCCTCTGCTCTGGGCTGCCAGTAAGCCAAGACTCAGCTAGTGAAAAACAAAGCAGCATGTTTGCTCTTGCTCCCTTAAACCTGGTCTTCATTCTTATGTGATGGGTGCTGTCACAGGTTCAGGGTAACTGCACCTGTATTCCCCCTCCAGGGTCCAGGTTTCAAGCTTCTAGTTTTCACCTCTCTTGAGCAGAGACCCACATATCTCTTCCTCCTGACTGGGGTTTTAAGGGCACAGCCCCCTGCCATCCACTGTGATAACCCCAGCAAACCAGTCTGCCTGAAGGCAGGCCCTGTACATTGCTTTCTTTCAAAGGACAATGACAGAGTTTTTACCAGTGACCAAACAGCTCTTCCAGGCAAGCACATTTATTTATAAGGCAAAATCATTACTGAGTCAACATATTAAAAAAACAGATTTTAAGCCCCATACTAAACATACAAAAATCACCAGTTTTCCACATGGAGAGTCAGACAGGCCAATGTCCCTTCCAACTTTCAGCAAGAGTTGGGGCCTCCCATTGGACAGAGTCATACATTTGTTGATCAAAATGAAGGCCACAAGTCAGTGCAAGCTCATCCTTTTATACCAAAAGCCCTTTCATTGTTTTCTAGTCTCTGGAAAGCCCAGCTTGAACCAGTATATGCAAACCACCCCATGGGTGGAACTTCTCTGGAGTTGTTTAATTTTAGTGACTCACCTTAATCACTCCCAGTGATTTTAGTTCCTGGAGGAATTGTGGTAACCCTCTCCCATGCAGTAGAACACAATCATACGTAAACCATTCATAAATTTAATATAATGGTTGCAATATCTGTCATAAGGGCTATTTTGGCTTCACCAGAATTGAATAAGAGACCTCCAGAGATAAGTCTAAGGCCATATCTGCACGACAGACTTCAGTCGACACACGTTATGTTGTCTTGCAGCCACCATATTGCTCAGGTGCAGGCATATCTGAGCGCGTCAGTGCTGCACGGATTCACCTGAAGTGCTTGCATCAATGTAGAGTGCATTGAACCGTGAATAGGTATCCCATTGTGCCATGCCCTACTGTCCAGTGCAATGCTTTTGAGACATTTTCACAGTGTTTTGTGGGATCATAATGATTTGCTTAGCGATTTCTGGAAGCTAGGGTCAATTTCCCTGCATGCATCCCATTATACATTCCACATCCCATAATTTTCACACGTTTTTTTGAAAATCCCACAAACCCATAAGATGCTTTTTGGTCTCTGACATCTCTGATAAAAGCGTGGAGCCCACAGAGCTCAGCACTATTCTCACGAACATTGCAAATACAAGACACATGATTCTCCTATAATTGCACATCTTCAGGAAGTTCCACAACAGCTGGGATCACCATGAGGAAAATGAAGATCTCTACTACGAGAGTTTGTTGATGGACATAGAGGGAAAAATATTCTAAGCGTGCTGGGGGCGTTCATGGAGTAGCTTCAGACAGTGGAGCGCCTCTTGAAAAATGAGCAGTGACTGGAGGGAATGCATCATAATGCAGGTGTGGGACAATGAGCAGGGGCTACAGAAATTTTGACTGTGAAAGGTCATATTCCTGGATCTCTGTGCCAAGCTTGCTCCAGCCCTCCAATGTGAGAGCTGCACTGACACTTGAGACTAGTGTGTGGCGATCATGCTTTGGAAGCTGGCAATGGGAGATTGCTACCAGTCAGTGGAAATCATTTTGGGAAATCCATGGGGGAGGCTGTTGTCATACAAGTATGTAGGGCTGCTAATCCTCTCCTGCTACACAGTACTGTGATTTTTGACAATGTGCAAGAAATAGTGATGGATTTTCAACAGTGGGTTCCCAAACTGCAGTGGGGCAATAGATAGCATGCATATCCCTGTTTTGGCACCAGCCCACCTTGCTGCTGAGTACATCAACCATAGGCATGACTCCGTGGGTGCTCCTGGGCTGGAGCACCCACAGGAAAAACATGGTGGGTGCTTAGCACCCACTGGCAGCTCCATGGGTCAGCAGCTCCTGGCCACCGGTGGGCCCCGCCGATCAGCGCCTCCCCTTCCCTCCCCATGCCTCCTGCCTGCAGTGAACAGCTGTTTCACGGCGTGCAGGAGGCTGGGAGGGAGGAAAGAGGAACGAGGATGTGGAGCGCTCAGGGGAGGGGTCGGAACTGGGTGGGAAGAGGCGAGGCAGGACTGGAGCAGGGGTGGGAAGGGGCGGGGTAGAGCCTTAGGGGAATGGGTGGAGTGGGGGCAGGGCCTAGGGCAGAGCCGGGAGTCAAGCACACCCTTCCCCCCCCCCCCCCCCGGCACTTTGAAAAGTTGGTGCCTTTGACATCAACAGAAAGGGATAGTTTTCCATGGTTATGGAAGGACTTGTTGATCACAGGGATATCAATGTGGGTTGGTCAGGGAAAATGCATGATGATCGCGTCTTTGAGAACACAGGTCTGTCCATAAAGCTGCATGCAGGGATGTTATTTCCCAAGCAGTGAAAGATTCAACTACCACATCCAAACAGCTACAGCTGCAAGGTGTCTACTTCATAATACATGTGAGGCAAAGAGGGAAAAGCTGCCATCAGTGAGGAGGAGTGACGTGGAGTAGCTGTCTGCTGACTCTGAACAGTCAGATAACAGGGCTATTACATAAGTCAATATGGAGTTATGTTTCTGAGACATTAAAGGTTTATTTTCCCAGTCAGCCACATTAGTGTTCTGTCTTGAGATAATGTCTGTCTTGTGTAATTTACATTATGTATTTTGTTTTGCTGCTGGTATCTATTCCGTTGTGCCTGCTGCAAATTATAAATACTGCTGGACCTGGGACATTGTCCTGTGAATTGTGTGGTGCTTGCTGTACATTTATAAATACGGCTGGGTGTTTTTCTGACGCCATGCATTCTGTGGTGTTCGTGGGCATTTATAAGTTCTGTTAATTTTCTTGATGGCCGCTGTGCATTCTGTAGCATTTATTGTGAACGAATCAAGATATTTTGCTTCCCCAAAATAGAAGTTGATTGAGTACAAAAATTCAGAGCAAAATCACAGTGCCAACAAACACGTACAAAACTTCTACCATAACTTAACAGGGTGAAACTTTTAAAATTCCTGTTACAAAGGAAGTAAGCATTTATGTCCATTTGTGTAAACAAAAAGGTAGTTTTCTGTCATTTGTTGTGGCTACTCATACACTAATGTGTGGTTTTCACAGGTCAGCATATGTAAAGCTGTGGTTTTTGTTGGCTGTCTCCCAGCATGGAGCAGTAGGGGTAAGTGTGTGATCTATGATCCCACATGATATTTGGGGATAGGGGAGGTAAGGAGCAGCAACCATGGAGTTCTACAGTGAGTGCAAGGGCTGAGTCCAGGATGTTTGGATCAGTAGGTCATCCAGGATCTTCAGCATTTGAGTTTGCTGCCTGAGAAAACCCACTGGGTATGTCTACGCTGTTCTGTGAGACCTGCACTTGTGCACGCAGTATTTCCAAGCCGGTGCTTGAGTGTCCACACTCCAATGTAACCCGGATTTATAGCTGCTGGATCTGGGTCTCACAACGATGCCAACATGTCCCTACTGCACTAGACAGACCTTCTGACTCAGGTCTGTGGGTTGAGCAGTGTCCACATTGCAAAATGATAGGGCTTGGATCTGAGTCTCAGTGGGACTCGGATTCAGACCCACTGCCCCCAGGTGGGTCCTAGGACTTAGGTTCTGAGTGCTGCTGACCCAAGTCAGACAGATTTGTATGTGGATGATAGGGGTTGACATCAAACATGAGTATGAACCCCAGTTTACAATGCAGTGTAGACATTTGCCACTCCTTGTCCTGCTGGGATTCCCAGGCCTTCTGTCCTTCCTTCCTGTTTTTCTTCCATGCTCTCGGTCATATTGGCTCTCCAAGCTCTTTGTTCACAATGCAATGGAGCACTGGCTTGTAGGATCTCACCGAACATGTCCTTCCTTGTCCTCTTCCTTCTCCTCATCAGGGTCAGATGTTCTGTGGGTGTGGAGGGGTCAGCCCTCAAGACCACCATGCCAAAGGCTGTTGATAAAAAGAGTCACATGCACCATTAGATTTACAGTCAGAATGGACGCCATTCCTGGAAACCTTTGGGAGAGGATTGCAGAGTATCTCCACAAACTTTCATTGAGATGTCTCAGGGAGATAAGAAAGACATTCCTAACCACATAAACAGATGCTCCACGTGCTCCCCTGCCCACCTAGCCCAGCAAGGGTATGAAAAGCAGCTGCCAACTCTACCTCTGTTTGTTCCACTTCTGCCTGAGCACAGGACACAGAATCAATATGGATCATGTAATCAGACTGCCATAATAATGCTCATGAATTTATTTTGAATTTACTTTCTAACTTTTTATTTCACACAATATCTGAGAAAAGCAATGAAAAGTCAATACATTTATCTTGGAGCACCATCTTTAAATGGTTGAGGCAAGGGGGAAGAGAGGGGAAGTATAAGCAAATAAAACATTGTAAGGAGAAACATATGCTCACACTTATCCAAGCTCCCTTCCCCTTCATGAGCAGGATCATCTGTGCTCACCTGGTGGGACTGGCTAGACTTCTGCTGACTTTCAAATAGGTCTTGGTTCATTGCATGGTTGGAATCCCTCACTGTATCTCCCATCTCCTTCTTTTCCTCCTTCTCTCTGTTCAAGGCCAAAGTGTCTGTCTGGGCCCTTCCGAGGTATCCAGGGTGGTCTGCAGAGGGAATGACTGTAGAGAGACTGGGTACCTCAATCTGTCTTAGGCTAGGAGATTTCCCTCTGCCCTACTAATACCACTGGACAAAAGTTTTCATGATTCTAATGCCCTGAATACCCACCCAGGCATCCCTGGCGCTGCGAGGATGATGAAAAGCCCTTAGTCCATGGTCAGTTCTAATGTGAGGGGTCAATGCCCCACCAGAAGGTTGATCTCTCAAGGCCTACAGCATGCCAGGAGACCCAGTTCTGCCACTCTCGGGGCTACTAACTCACAGGGAGAGTACATTGGAGCTGCTCAGGCACCACCAAAGGTGGCACAAAGGGAAGGCTTTCTGAGCTGAACGGTGCAGGCGCACACCTGACCAATTGTGATCGCCTGCCTCCCTTTGGCCAGCTAATCAGGAGCTGAAGGGATGGGGAAAGCACACCACTCTGTCCTCAGTTCCACAGTTGCTCATCAGCTCCAACCTGCCCATGTGCTCTCCTCTTGTACAAGGGATGCGGGCAGGCCTCCCAGTGTCTACAGTGGTGGGCACCCCTTTCCCTCTGCAGATGGACCAGAACCCCAGGGAGTACTTTCCTCCCTACCGGTCTCCTCCAGGGCCCCAGGCTGAAAGGAGTGGCATTCAGGAACACATACCACATGATTTATAGAACCGCTGAATGTTGTAGTTACAAATAAAACAATACTGCCCTTCTAGTTAGAACATTGAGTGCAAACAGGCTGATAGTTTAATCGGACTGTTTTAGAAACATATTAGCTTAACCATCAGTCTACTATTCTTGTCAAGCTCTGAAGCGATATAAATCTTTGTTTTCAAAAAATAGACCAGAAAAAAATATAACACATTAAAAATGAATTAGACATTGCACGCCACCCATAAACTGTATAATAAACAGATCATGGCCCTGTAGTAAGAGTTATGATTTCTGGCAAGTCACTGGAGAAGAGCTCATGGGCTTTCAGAATGACCTACATCATAAATCACCAAATTCTCATTTACATTGAGCACATGTATCTCATTTTTCAAGACTGGCTTCTGAAATGCTGATGAATGACTTCAGAACTGATCATTTGAATTTATGGGAAGTAGGGTCACTAGCATCTTTTGGGGGAAGACACAAGAGAGATTTTTTTTGGAAATACAGCCCATGGAAATGGGAACCCTCCAAAACATTAACATTCACCCCCCAAAAAGGAAAAGTTGAGACTATAAAAGCCTGCACCACTTTTCCTCAAGTTAATCAAACTAATATATTTTCAATGTAGAAAATAACTCTGTGCACACACAAGTCCAGGATAAACCTTTAAATTTTTTCCTGGCACATAGGCACCAGCACATTAATATATGGTTTCATGTTTTATACAGGATAATGTTCATGGCACATAGCTCCTTACATGTTCAAAGCACTGTATAAACATCCAAGAATCTCAGAGCACTTTAAATATATTAATTAAACAAAAACACTGTGAGATTATGTATTTTCTACCCATTTTGGAGATGACTGAGATGAGGAACAGCGTTGAGGGTTCTCAGCGTCTTGTGGGATCCTGTCTTGAGTGACAGAGGCAGGATGAGAACCGACAAATTCAAAGTCTTCATCCTTTGTGTAAAAGTCTCTTAATTTGTAAAGTACACTGGAAGATGATCTATACAGTATTTATATTCTGCTCATTATTAAATATTAGTGTCAAAAGTATAACGTTTACGATAGCTGAGAAGCTGTCCTCAAGTTTATTTTGCTAACTTTTACTGCTTTCTGTTCTAATATAGCTGCAAATAAGTTTTTTTTATTTACATTTCTGAACACTTGTAATGCCTGAAAGCTGCAAGTGGACCTACATTGACTATATTACATGACTGTAGCATGTAGGTTCTGATTTGGTGTTGAAAGCAGGTCCTTAGGAGATAACTAATGAAATGATACACAAAACATGCCATCACCTAATAAAAACATCAGTTCATAAGAAACATTAACTACCCTTTTCAAAGACTTCCTTTTTTAATCAATATTTGATTTTGGCATCAGATAATGAATTAATACCTTTTTACTGTAATGCTGGTTACAAGATAGAGATTTTATAAGGAAACTATTAGCCTTTGTTCAGCCTCTAGTTCCAAGATTCGGAATGACCAGCATTCATTAAACTTTATTACTGAGGTGCATGAAAGTTTCTTTGGATTAGGAAGGCATAACCTTCCATCCAGGTTTTTAAATGGTGTTGCAGCTTTTCATTAACCTGAAAACCTCCTAGTTACATGGTTCACAGCCTGGTCTCAGCTCACTTGGAGGTAACAAAGGGTGTCGGGACAAGAGTACAGCAGGGGGCTCACTCCTCTAGGGTTGCCATCTGAATTTGATCAAATCAACTGTTTCAACTCCTGCCTCATTAGGCAAAATAAAATGGAGATTATGGTGTGTGGAAGGATCAAATTACAGAGAGTTGGCTCTGCCTCCTAGTACTCACTGTTGATTTTCATTTTGACAAGACCTTGCACACTCTGTTTTTCATTTTACACTGCAGCAAGTTTTAAATTATTTTGAAGACAAGATCATTTATATCCCTTTGACATGTCAGCGCCTAGGCGAGGAGGAGTAAAGTAATAAGTGAAGACACATTAGTCTCAGAGGCAGTTTACCTACTGGAGAGATGTCACTGTGTAGCATGGGCTTAATGCTGACAGAGGCATTAATTCAGCTTGTCAAGTGATGCCTAGCTCTTTGCTAGGATGGCTCTACATTTGAAAACGTGACAAAAAACAGGTTGCTGGGGAAATTATTTTTACCTGACATGGATAATTAAGTAATTTATTTTGATAAACTTTTAATTAACATGGTCTTGAGTCTATTTTGCTTCTGTCCAGTTACTGTTTTCAGTGTTTATGCGATATTGTAAATATTGCTTTAGCTTTAATGTATCAGTGGGTTATAGTGGCCATTAATCTGGAGATTAATAAGATTCTTAACCACCTGATTGTCCATTGAAAAACATTTTCTGTACATGGCATACACTAATAGAAAGCTCATGGTCTATAAATGTCAAAAGTGGCTTTCCAAATTGATCAGATTGCAACAAACTGGCACAACCCATCACAGATTTCTTCCTAGGAAGGCCGTTCTTTTACCTCATACAACTCACCTGAGTATGACTTCTCTTTGAAAAAAAACATAGCTGGTAGTGAGTGATGGTTAAGCAAGTGGAAATTTTTCCTGATTCTCTTATTCCATTTCCTGGTAGGAAAAAACATTAATTTTGATTTTCTTCACTTTACTACTGTTTGAGCTAAGGGCAACGCTTTTAACCAGTGCTGAGAAAGTAGAATGGTTCAACATGAAAAACACTTTTATTCTTTTGACATTGGAATAGGATTTGATATTCTAATAATGACCTGGACTCAGTAGTACACACAGTTGTCACCTCCTAGCTGGACTACAGCAGTGCAGTATACCTGAACATATAGCCATCATCCCTCAGGAAATGCCAACTAGAACAAAAGTCAGCAATGAGTCTCAACAACACACGCTCTTGTGAGCACATCAAACCTGTCTTCTGCTGTTTACATGGGCTTCATACAACCTCGTTCATGACACAACCCGATTCATTTGCAGAGCACTGTCCACCCTGTGCACAGAGTGAGGCAGGGATCCCATAGAAAAAATAATATGTAGAACTGGTGGAATATTTGCAACTTTTTTTTCATCCAAAAATGCTGTTTCATCAAAACCAAATCATTTCACAGATATGTAGCAATTTTGACAAAGTTTCTCCAGGGAAGGTTTCTGAGGTCTAGTATGGACTTGCTGGTCACTTCCAAAAAAAGAGTGAGAGCAAGAAAGATTGAAAAATTGACCTTTTGGACACAATTCTGTATCCTGAAAACATTTGAAAGGGTTTGTTTTCATTCTAATGCAGAACAAAAACAAAATTTGAAACCTTGAAAGTTGTCTCAAAATGCAATTGTCATTCTCCGGCCACCTCTAATAGTGTGTGATCACATAATTAAAGGCTGTATCATAGTGTGTATGTGCAAAGCGGCGAGTTATGGTTGCACAGTGGTTATATACCTTTGTGTTCCCAGCCTCTCTCTGTCGGCCTCACCCCAACTCCTGTCTCTGTTCCCCTGTCCTCATATGCATCCTCTTCCCATCCCAGTTCCTGCTTCCCACCCATTCTTCTCCAATCCACCTCCAGCTCCTGCCCCCTTCCTTCTCTATTCCTATCCACCACCCCAGCTCCTGCCAACCTCCACCTCTGCTCCTATCCACTCCACTCACCCTGGATTCTGGCCCCCTTCCCTTTTGCACCTATATTCCTTAGAGCTCCCTCTCCCTCTGCTCCAATCCAACCCACCAGGTCCTGTCCCCCTCCTCCTATGCTTTCCCCACTCTCTGGTTCCTGTAAACCCACTCTTCCCTCACACCTCTGCATCTCAGTCAGGCTGCTCCCTCCTTTTCCTCCTTTCTATCTGGGTGCAAGTAGGAAGAGCATTGAGAGTACAGGAAAGACGGTATCCCTGCTCCCAGTTCCTGTGCCCGTGGCTATTGGAAGGAGCAATTGTAGGGAGAGTCCTGTTCAGCCCTGCAGCTCTAGGCTGGCGCCTGCCCAATGCATTTGGAATCTTTGGAGACTAGCTGCCAAAGAAGTCTCCACTGAGCATGTGCAAACTGAGATTTTTCAGAGGCTTATAACTTGGCCACATTTGAATGCATTTTCATGGGAATAGCAAAAGGTATGTACATGATACAAAAGCCATTCTCCTGCCAACTTTCAAGTCTCTGCTCCAGAGCATGGAGACATTGGAGCTTCTCATCAAAACAGTTATATGAATATTTTAATGTGGGGGAAATAATGTGTATATATATATATATCAGCCTGAGGCAGATACCCCACAGGGAAAATTTCAGCCCGAAGAGTTAGTGTGTCAAAGGTATCAGAAACTGAAAACAGGGTCTTATAATAGAAAGTATTAGAAAACCTTAACTAGGCAGTGCTATCAGCTCTGCCTAGAAGTAAATAGAATAGAAGAACCACAATTGGTCTGTGTTGGATTAAGCTCCATCATAAAATAGTCCCACGGGTAATATAAATGTAGCATAATGGTTCACTGAAATTACCATTGTCATTAATGATTTATATCTGTTTCTATATTAAGTTCTTATTAAGGTTTTTATTAGCAATGCAAATGTATTAACAAAAATAATATCAATGCATAATAGGCTAATATCAGTGCAGTCAGAGGATAATAATGAAGACAAGGTTACATTTATTTTTATATTCTAGAGAAAGATGAGATTGAGAGAACAGGCAGTTGAGATTTTATAAGTGTATGTGATCATAAACATTTATTATCATAACGTCTAGGAACTCCATTCATGCACCAGGTCTCCAATGTGCTAGGCTCTGTACAAACACAGAACAAAAAGAACGAGGAGTCCTTGTGGCATCTTAGAGACTAACAAATGTATTTGGGCATAAGCTTTTGTGGGCTAAAACCCACTTCATCAGATGCATGGAGTGAAAAATACAGTAAGCAGTATAAATATTACAGCACATGAAAAGATGGGAGTTGCCTTACCAAGTGGGGGGGTCAGTGCTAATGAGGCCAATTCAATTAAGGTGGAAGTGGCCTATTCTTAACAGTTGACAAGAAGGGGTGAATATCAAGAGAGGGGAAAATTAGTTTTGTAATGCTAACGAGGCCAATGCAATCAACGTGGACATCGCCCATTTCCAACAGTTGACAAGAAGGTGTGAGTTTCAGCAGAGAGAAAATTATTTTTTGTAGTGACCCATCCACTCCCAGTCTTTATTCAGGACTAATTTGATGGTGTCCAGTTTGCAATTTAATTCCAGTTCTGCAGTTTCTCATTGAAGTCTGTTTTTGAAGTTTTTTTGTTGAAGAATTGACACTTTTAAATCTGTTATTGAGTGTCCAGGGAGCTTGAAATGTTCTCCTACTGGTTTTTGAATGTTACAATTCTTAATGTCTGATTTGTGTCCATTTATTCTTTTGCGAAGAGACTGTCTGGTTTGGCCAATGTACATGGCAGAGGGGCGATGCTGGCACATGATGGCATATATCACATCGGTAGATGTGCAGGTGAACGAGCCCCTGATGGTGTGGTTGATATGGTTAGGTACTATGACGATGTCCCTTGAATAGACATGCAGACAGAGTTGGCAGCAGGGTTTGTTGCAGGGATTGGTTCCTGGATTAGTGTTTTTGTTGTGTGGTGTGTAGTTGCTGGTGAGTACTGCTTCAGGTTGGGGGGTTGTCTGTAAGCGAGGACTGGCCTGTCAAAAACAAAAAGAGAGTCCTTGCCCCCAAAGAATTCACAGTCAAGGTAGTATATATACACAGCGTCCACTGAGTTCAGTGTAAATGCACTGCAAGTGTCTGGAGACAGAGTTTTGACTGTAGTGTAATGTACATTTTAGTCACCTGAAAGATGTCACTCAAAAAAGCAAATTTGAAGAATAGAATAAATGTATTGGGGGAGCAGCATGGAGTGCACATCTGCTAATGCATTAGCATAGAAGGCATCTTAGTGCACAGGGCCTGCATGACACCTTATGAAACACTTAAACCTGTAACTCAGGGCTTAGATGGTGCATAGGACATTGGGAGGTCCTTTGCAAAAAGGTGAATTTCACCCCTCAAGAACAGAAGAAAACTGCATGTTTGCAATTGTAGTTTTTAATTAATACAGGAAGAAGTGAAGATAGAGATGATGGTGATACTTTGGTTAGACTTTGGGAAAACTTAATGTCAACCATGTTCGTTCTATAAAAGGAAAAAAGGAAATCTCATTTGTTCCAGCCTGCTGGAGACCATGTGTCTTGTTAGTGTTCTTTTACATTCTTTTAGTCGTCGGGGTCATGTCAACTGATTCCATATTTATTTGTGGTTTGTCAGTGTCTTGTATTGCATTAAAATACTGAACAGAAAGAGTTAGAGCTGTTTTGCATTACTGTCTGTTTGATTATGTAGATTATGCAGTCTTATAATATTAAATAGGTAGATCCTTGAAAAATAGCATTTTCCGATGAACCTATTCTAGAAAAAAAGTGCCTTAAAATATAAAGTTGTCATGTTGACAGAACTTGGGGTGAGGCAGGCAAGTGCAGTGGAGAATAAATGTCAGTTCACTTTAATATATTTAAGCTGTGTCCAAAATAATCACCTTGATTGGCTTAAATGAAACATAATTGCTTCGGGACATGGTAATAGTTAATAATTAAGAGGGTGGTACATTTTATGACTTTAAAGCTGTGAAAAGTGAAATGCTTTTGCATATCCATAATAATAATCGTATTTAATAATGCTAACATGCAAATAAGGCATTTTTGCTTGAAGTAACTCGTAACTATGCTTTGTTAACCACTAATATATATTGCCTTCTAACCACAGTTAAGGCCAAATTCTGGTCAAGGTTTTCAAAAGTGACTAGAGACTTGGGGTGCTTCAATTCTGGGGTACCCAACTTTAGACATTTTGAAGGGCCTGCCTGATTTTCAGAAAGTGTTCAGCACCCACCCTCTGAAAATCAGTCCCCTTTAAAGGGTCTTAACTTAGGCATCCAAAAACTGAGACACCCAGAATTACTGGGGTCACTTTTGAAAATCTTAGTCTCAGTTCTCAGATGTACATACTTGGCTGTCATTAATTATTTAGCAATGAATTATTTACCTGAATAGGAGCTATGCAGGTACCCAAAGGCAGAATTTGTCACCAGCATGAAGCAAGTATCAGTGGATTAGAAAAAGCATGGATAGCATTAATTTCAAGTATAACTATATTAATTTCAATGGGAGTGAAATGTACATCAAACATCAGATTTTGACTTATGAATAATAAAAAGACTCATAAAATGTATGATCTGCAAAGCCTCAGATATAAACATTAGATATTGCAATCTCTGTAGTTGTTAAATTGTGTTTGCTTAAAACTGCACCTGTATATGTATTTTTAAAACTATGGCTGAGAACGGTAGACTGGAGCCCTAGGCAGCCCAGAGCAGTGCTCACAGCACACGAATGCGGGAGCTATAAGTGACCTTATTGCACTTTTGGACTTCTTAATCCTGAGAGCTGCTTGGCCCTACCACCCCACCCTGGAGTACCTCCTGTATTGGTGGTGAGCTGGCAGCATGACAGACTGCCATAGGCTTCACTCTTCCAACCAAGGATTCTCCTAATCTCTGGAAATCTGCTAGAGCTATGCAAAAAGACTTGAGAAGGACAAGGATCTGGTCCTACTTATGTATGCATAATGATTTCATGTGGCATATTGGTAGGGTGACCAGACAGCACATGTGAAAAATCGGGACAGAGGGTGGGGGGTAATAGGAGCCTATATAAGAAAAAGATCCAAAAATCGGGACTGTCCCTATAAAATCGGGACATCTGGTCACCCTACATATTGGGCAAAATCTGGCCTGTCCTCTCTTTGGCCACATGAGGAGAGTGGAGGACACCAGCCATGTGGTGGGCCTGAGTCATATGGTACAGGGCTGGATTACTCAGGGTGGCTGAAAGTGGGGGACACATTCTATTCTCCCAGAGTAGCAGTGTGTGCCCCCAGCCAGGAGCGACACCAGGGTTTTTGCCGCTCTAGGCAGCAGCGTTCCTCCTCAGTAATCGGCGGCAGCTCTTCCTCTGAAGCAGCATTCTCAGCAGCGGGGGTCCTTCCGCTCCGGGTCTTCAGGGCACTTCAGCGACAGGTCCCGGAGCAAGTGAAAGACCCGCCCCCGAATTTCCGCCAAAGACCCGGAGCGGAAGAAGCCCCTCTGAGCGGCCCTGGTTCTTGGCAGCATTTCCACTGCCGCTTTTCTTCCCGCCCAGAGGAATCGCCGCCGAAATTCCGCTGAGGGTGGTGAAATGCCGCCCCCCACATCCTGCCGCTCTAGACGACAGCCTAAGGTCGCCTAGTGGAAGCGCCGGCCCTGCCCCCAGCTAGCAAGAACTGGTCACTGAAGTATATAGATACAGGGGCAGGGGCCTGGCCACATCTCCAGGCTGCTAAACTACAACCCTTGGGGCCAGGGACCACTGGTGAGTATTTTAGCCAGCATCCCCTCCAGGTGTTAAAGAGGGCATTAGGCGAGTATATTGTCCCAGCTGCTGCAGAAGGGCACTGAGGGAGAAAACTCTGTGACACTTTTTCTTCCCATACAGAGAAGGATAAACCCCATTTCATTTTAACACATAGGGTCAGAATGTGGCTTTTAAGATACAGTCCTGAGTAAGAGGATAGTGCAGAGCCACACAATTCCAGGTCAAAAGTTGCAAATAGTGTCCCTCAGACAAGGCTTCTCCTTGCAAGTGGGAAACACCAATCTGTTCCATCCAATAGAGTGAATTGTTTCCTCCCACTGTTGGCCCTGCTATGCAGGTCTGGAGTAGGGTGGTCACCCATCCTGAATTGGGCGGGACCAGGGCCGGCTCCAGGCACCAGCTTACCAAGCAGGTGCTTGGGGCGGCCACTTCAGAGAGGGGCGGCACGTCCAGCTGTTCGGCGGCAATTTGGCGGACAGTCCCTCACTCCTGCTCGGAGTGAAGGACCTCCCGCTGAATTGCTGCCGCAGATCGCGGCTTTTTTTTTTTTTTTTGCTGCTTGGGGCGGCCAAAACCCTGGAGCCGGCCCTGGGCGGGACAATCCCGAAATGCAGAGTTCAAGTCCCAGTCCCAGGCTGAATTACTTAGAGATAGCATTTGTTCCAGATTCCCTGCTGCGTGCTCTGTGCCGGCACAAGACTCAGGGACCAGCCTCTTCCTGGTTGGAGGAGGGGCTGAGGTGGGCCTTAGCTCCCAATCACCACAAGGCCCTGCCCCTGGTCAGGCCAGAAGCCAGAGACAGGCAGTGGTAAGAACTGCCCAGGGAGCTTGGGCTGCTGTGGGGAGCCCCGGACCCTCCACCTGCCTTGAACAGGGGACCGGGGTGCCTGAGAGCAGCTCCTGGCCAGGGGGTGGGACCTCGGCAGGAAGAGAAGGAGCAAGGGGTGGGACCTCAGGGGAAGGGAGACAGGGGCAGGGCCTCAGGGGAAGAGGCTGGGTGAGGGCAGGACCATGGAGGGGGTGTGGCTCCTACATATGTCTTGCTTTTGCCTTTTGAAAAGTCTAGGTCACCCTAGTCTGGAGTAGGAGGAGCTGCAGGGCCATGGCTCCACCCTCTTTTGGCTCTGAGTCCCTGCTGTCCTCAGAATGCAGGCGGCACAGAGATGGCTGTTGTGAGCAGGCTTTGTACAGCTGCTTTGTGCAGCTTCTTTCTTGTCCCTCTGCCCCTTTGTGGTTGTGTAGGTGCCACTCACAATCTAGCCCAGAATATCAGGTTAAGTCTAGTCTAATAATATAATGCACCTTCACTATCAGTGCATACTGACACAGAGCAGCACAGAGTGGCTGGAAAATCTGAAATGGCTTTACACAAGCTTTTTAAAAAAATAGGTGAAGCTTTTAAAGACTTTTGCTAAAAAGAAAGAAGGTTTGAATTTGGAAAAGGTGTGTATTTTCAATGCTAATGTTCCAATTACTCTCAAAGTATAAAATAGTTTCTGATCACTCTGCTCATGCAAACTGCTGTAGGATATATATGATATATATTAGAAATTACTGTGTCTGATCTGTTCAGCATATCAGTTGTTTAAACAGTGATGCCAAGTCCTTAACTTCTTTGGTTAGATTAACTTAGACTGTTTAGAGTAGGTTAATTCTTCCAAAAAATCTCTATAGTTCCAATGTTATAGCTAATTCATTTGCATACATTTATTTTTAAGGTGTTTTAGATTGTGCCAGCTGACATACTGTCTACATGTAAAATATTTCTGTGGCTCTTATAAAGTTCCTAAAAGATAAAATGTCTCATGTTTTCACTACAGGAGGTCTGGGTCTTTCAGACAAATTTAATAGCTATTTATGCATTGAGAAGATCTTATCTTATGTGCTATTGGTTCAGGGTCATTCACAGGCTCACATTATACTGAAACATGGACAGAGAGAGAGAGTAATTTGTTAATGCCATGTAGGATGAACTTGGTTAGAAAGGGAAGTGTATGCGCTTTATAACAACACAAGTGTTTCCTTGCTAATCCCTTGGCAGGTTCATTATCTGTAGAGCCCCAGGCAACAGTTGGCCTATCATGAGAGTGAAATTTAACCCACAGCATGAAATTAATCCTCAAAGACTTGTGTCTGCTCATTCTAGAAATAATAAATTCTAAGTGATTTTATTATTCTCCTCTCTAAATTTATGCAGAGGTGTTAAATTGGTATCTAAGCTCTGTGGCACATGTCAATCTATTGATTTATGCTTAGATGAGTAACATTAATGAGTAAGAGAACGGTGAGCCCAATTCAGAGGGTGGAGATTTGAATTGTAATATTAAAGTGGTAACATGTTCACCCAGCCACCACCCTTTTTCTATCCAAACCCCTAAAAACCTTTTTTTTTCTGATACGCCTTAAAACTGAGCTTATTGTGATTATGGGGAGAAAGGAAAGGAAAAAAATAAATAAAAGTACCCAAATTAACAGCATCTCTGAACCTGTCAGGGTTCCCTGTCTTTTATATTTGAAGCAATTTGTGGTTTATAGATTATACTGTGTTTTGCACAGCTTTCTGATATCCAGCATGAAAAAGGTTTGAAATGGTGAGATCAGAATGTGGGGAACTGATGACGTTAACGACTTTTAGGTTCTGCCTGTTCTGTGCAGTTTTCAGGGTGTACTTCTTCACTCATAGCAAAAAACCTAAAGCATTAGTGCAGTTAAATGCTGCTAGAGATTATTGAAAGCAATACTGTGGGTGATCTTTTTTTAAAGGGATGAATAATTTTAAGACTAACAAGACTTATCTAGTTGCTTATGTGAAAACAAGAGCAATCAAACCTTCTGTGTTAGGAAACTAACCATAAAGTAGAGGTTTAGGGTTTCTTCCCTTATACACAGTGTTGTTCAATTGGCTAGGTGCACTCTGGGTTTTTTCACCTTCTACTGAAATTGTCCATAGACAGAGGCAGGATGCCAGATTTGGTTGGCCTTTATACATGGCCAGAACTCATATTGATCCATGCTGAAGGCCTATCCTTTTGGAAGGCAGTAAGCGCTGCCTGTACCACACCATCCCTCTTTCCTGCAGAAAAGCCCTTCCACTGGAACGCCACACAGGAATACCTCTTACGGGGTGGGGGCAAAGTGAGAAGGGGTGGAACTGCAAAGATGCTGGTCTGGAGGGCAGCATCTTCTGCTTTATAATCCAATTTCAATGTCCTAGCCTTCTGTATCTGTTAATACTGAACAACAGCGGGGGCATATTCTGCAGGAACTATGCTGACAGGGGAGGACCAGTGAAGCAGCAGGAGCCAACTCTTCAGGCTGTCCCCACCTGGAGGAGGGTTCCCAATCCTGAGGACTCAGAGATCTGTAGTTTGAGCTGGGACACGCCTCCCAAATCTGCAGCCTCCCAAGCCTCTCTCACCAGAGATGGCGGTGTGAAGAAAACGCATTAGGAACCTTGGTGTTTTCCTCCTCATGTGAGAGTGTAATGTGGGCCACAGTGTTTCCTTTGCAAATCCTGCTGAGAACTCATTGCAAACATTCTCATTTGACGGTATCCTTTTAAAAAAATTACTTTACTAGATCCTTTAAAAAAGCCTTTTGTGTTGGGGTGTTAGGAAGGGAAAAGTGGGATATGGGAGAGTGTTAAAGAGGCTGATAAGCAAAAGATGTGACTTTGCCCCAAGAAATAATTTAAGATATACTAAAGCTGCCAGCTGATGTCATGTAAAGATCAAGGATGTACAGTAGATCTAGGTAGCTTCTGGAAACTACGGTTGCATGCCATAATGTATTCTTTATTGCTCAGTATATGGAATCACACTAAAAATAGTGCATATGAAGTTTGAGTACACATGTATAATAGAATTTACATGTAACTTTTATCTTTTATGAAAGCTGATGGTTTTGAGTATTGTAATCTGGGCAATAATAACGTAGGAGGCCTATGACTGTTAAAAGCAATATAATACGCCAATACAAAGTATATTAATCCAAATGTCATATAGAGCCATATCATCCCCTTCCATGCAACAACATGGTGAAGAGGAAAATTTACTTTCAAAATTACAGTACTGCATTTTCCCCCCTTATGTGTTCAGGATTAGTGGTGGACCAGAAGATGGGGCAGTGACATACTGCTTACATTTTGAAAAGAGTCTTCTACAAAGTTTTCCTTCATAGCGACACATATCATGTTCCTTGGGGAAACTGCTCTTTTCCCGCCAACCTCTAAAATGAATTATTGCCATACTCTTCCTCATGCTCCCTAAATCCACCATATTTCCCACTCTCCAACACCTCATGGAGGCTTCTTTTGGTGACTCTCCTTGCTGAAAGCTGCTCCCGACATGTGGTAGATGTGTGTCAGTGCAGGGCTGGCGCTTCCACTAGGCGACCATAGGCGGTCGCCTAGGGTGGCAGGATTTGGGGGGCGGCATTTTGCCGTCCTCGGTGGCAATTCAGCAGTGGGGGTCCTTCTGCTCCGCGTCTTCGGGGCGCTTCGGTGGCGGGTCATTCACTCGCTCTGGGACCCGCCGCCGAAGTGCCCCGAAGACATGGAGCGGAAGGACCCCCTCCGCCGAATGCTCTGAGGAGGAGTGCTGTCGTCTAGGGCAGCAAAAACTCTGGCGCCGCTCCTGTGTCTGTGGTCTCTGCTGACAGCAGTGGTGACAGGTGAGCACCCTGCCTCATACCAGCAGGGCCGGTGCAACCACTAGGCGAGCTAGGCAGTCTCCTAGGGCGCCTAGTGGTTGAGGGTGCCTAAAAGCCCGTTCAGGCGAGAAGATGGAGTGGAGGTGAGCGGGGGCGCAGGGAGGGCTGCCCGCAGTAACGGAGGGGGCGCACCAGGGAATCGCTCCCCACCCCAGATCACCTCCACTCTGCCTCCTCCGCTAAGCACACAGCCCCCCGCTCTAATTCTCCTCCAATCGGCACCACAAGCCTGGGAGGGGAGGAGAATTAGAGCGGTGCCAGCGTGCTCAGTGGAGGAGGCAGAGCGGAGGTGAGCTGGGGCGGGCTCAGCTTCCGCGGGGGGTAGGGGGGAGGTGTCCCTGGGCAGGGTTAGCTGCCATGGAGGGAGGTTCCCCGGGGGGGGGCTCGCTGGGGGAGGGGGCCGCCGCCGCGGGGGGGGGCTCCATGGGTGGGGGGGGGGGGGGGGCGTGGTTAACTACCATGGAAGGCGGGGTTAGCTGGGTGCGGGGCGTGGCGCAAGGTGGAAGTTTCGCCTAGGGCACGAAACTTCCTTGCACCGGCCCTGCATACCTGGTCTCTGATACAAGGGCTTATGTCTCAGGCTCTCTTCCTACTACATCTGTGACCTCTGGTTATTGGTCAAGTGGGAATGGGATCTTCTTTGCTGGTGGGGCTGAGTGGTCATTTGGGGAATGTGTCCCCTTAAGTTTGAGGCTGATGATTAACTGTCTCCCATAACCGGTGTTGGGTGTTTGGTGGGGACTTAGAAAGAGCTCCCCAGGCTGGCATGGAATCCCTAGTGGGGAGGTAGGAGAAGAACCAAGTTTCATCTGGTTGGTTGTATAGGATCAGAGGAATGGAGTTTCAGGCTCCTCCCCAGTACCAGCTCTTCAAACTCCGGACTGAGGCTAGGCAGGCAGGGAGAGAGGCAAATGGCAGCAGCTCAGTACAGCTGCAGCTTGCCCCAACCTCCTCTCATCATTCTGCTGGAGCAGCTTTTGGAGTGTGTGGGGGAAGGGAGAATCTACATGGTGCATCCCCTTTGTCCACCTTAATGGCATTAAGTGAAGGATGCAGGAGAGAAGTTCTTCTTGAAGTAGCTGCAGCAGCAATGTTAGACATATATCCATGGTGCTGCAGCTGCCTGAGGGCTAGGCTGTGCTTATTAGACACTGCCCTGCATATAAGAGTGTGTGTGTTTGTGGGGGTAACATGCCAACAAATCACCACTCTCTTCCTTGTACACTTCTGAGCCATATTTTGTCCCCACTTGCATCATGCACCAATGGGGAGTTTATGGCCCAAGGAAGGCAAAATCAAGCTTACGATAGCGTGATACCTACTAATCATGTAGGAAGAAGTAGAAATATTTAGTTTTCAAATATCTCTTTTAAAATAAGTATGTGTCTTTTTAAGATAATCAGTTACTATCACTGAAGCTTTATCTGTCAAGCTTCAGTTTGCCATAGTTTGACCCACTTGACCCCACAGGGTTTGGTCCACTGGGTTGATGGTACAAGTACTGAATGTGATGAAGAGCCAAAGCAGGAGAAACCATTAGTTCATCACAAATGTTACATGCCAACATCTGAATGAGCTTTGCATATATATATTCTTCGTGGACGGGACTAAACAATTGACAAGAGTAGGCTACCTACAGGAGAGGACTGAAGAACACGAACAAAGTGGTTTTAAAAGACTTCTGTGAATCTGAAAAAAGGGGAGATTGTGCTTAACTCCAGCTGATGGCTAAAATAACACATTTTGTTTTTTGAGGGTGAAAGAGGTATAAAACCATTGTGAATGGAGCCTTAAGATGTTTCTTTGATGTGACGATTTTCATGAGGTTAGAAACAGTCACTTAACAGTGTTTAAAAAAAAATCTTAAAAAAGACATAAAGTTGCAAAGAGGCAGTAAAACCTGTTGCAAAGTATGTCCCTTGGAATACTGCAGTGGCTGCTTTCCACAAACATTTGGCTGTAATCCTCTCCCTTTTGCAAAAATTATCTTGCTTTGTACCTTTAAAATTATCAGCACTTTGAAAAATCTTGTTAAACCTAAAAGAAGTCCTTTTTTTCTTTAGGTTTCACAATGTTTCAGATACTGATTACAAAGGGAACTCTCCTTTTATTCCTGGAGTCAGTAAGAAATATTATGGAAAATTGCGTTAACTCTTGCAAATCCCCCTACAACTATAAAAGTACAAATGAGATTGTCCCTGCTGTTTCAGTCAGGCCTATGAACCTCAGAGCAATAGGATATTTATAAGAAAATTCCAGACATAGCAGTGGTGCCGTGATCCATATGACCCAAACTTTCCAGTCTTTGTCTTTCCTCCTGTCTTTAAGGAAAAACAGAGGGGCATAAAATGAAAACTTGGAAGATCACAAATCATTGTTATGACTCATTATAATGAATGATTTGTGCATTACTTTATGGAGTAGTTAGGTTGACTTGGGGGGAAAAAAACCCTCTTTTTTAATTTTCACCATTTTGTGCCAATTCTCAAGTAACTGTCTCTCCTAAAATAACAGGGCTCCTTTTTCAGCACTATCCTGGGTAACTGGCTAGTTTTTTCAGCTGGGAAAGTGTGTTGTGTTATAGAGGTGCAGGCTAGCTCTGCTGTTGTCAGGGGTCTGTTAGTGTTTCCATTACGATATTAAGTCCTGTTTTCAGGAGTTTATAACTTGGCTGTAAAAAATATTAAAGGCTGAACTTTGGTAGTTTTCAAAATATATTTACAAATAACAAAAAATTCCATTTAGGTGAGGTTTTTTAAGTTCTGTGTGTGGAAAAAATAATATCCTGACGCCTTTTTAGCAACTATGATTCAAACAGTTTTTGGTACTAAAACTGCAATTTTCTGGCCATTAGTGTGCAACCTGGACTGGATTATCTGGAGCTGTGGTTTTTTTTTTTTTGGGGGGGGGGGGGGGGGGGGGGGGGGGGAAGAAGCAGGGAAATTTTGAAAAAGCTCAATACAAGCAGGGCTACTGAAGTCTAAAAGTAGCTGGCCACTGCTCTGGCACAGTATCTCTTCCCCACTGTATTTATTAGTACACATCTACATTAACATTGTAATACCTTCATGCTATGGATTAATGTGATATTATCATGTATGATGCCAGAGGTTTGTTTAGTGGCTTTGTGGGAGAAAATTTAATCTGTTGCATCAAAAATTCCCTTAAAATGTGGCTACACATCTATCCATTCTATATCAGACAGGCAAGCTATTGTTTCAGCTCTAATAAAATGCCTTTAGAGGTTTTTTTAAGGTAGAGTAGAATTATATATAAGAGAACCTTTAAAACTGTTTGGATATTGTTAGTAATTTGACCAAAGTAATTCACCAAAGCAAAGAAAGTCATAGAGTTTCACCTGAAACTTTACCCTTAACTTGCCTTGTTATGCCCTACTCTATGGTAAGAATTGCAGGGGCTGCTAAGCACAAACTGATAATGAATACCATATAAGCTATAATATTGGTGCACAGCTGGGTGGGTGAGAATAGAATTTCAGGCTTTAATGCTAAATTTCCTAGCTTTAGGGGATTCATTTCAGAGTTATAATGTTATTTTAATTGTGTCTTTGGTGGTTCAGCTATCTACAGCTAATAATAAAAAACAAAGGTAATTTTTCTGTGGAGTGAGTGAATATCTTCATATAAAAATGATTACTCTAGGCAACATGTAAGTTATGTAAAATACTGTATGCCACTTAAAATGGTTTGTCTCTTGATAACAATAGACACACAGGTAATAGACACACACATATGTGAAGCTGTGCATGGGATTTAGCTACTCATTTCAATATGTGGCTAAACCCCCTCTGCTGCTTTAACGAAACTGTCCCCCTTTTGAAATATATTTTTCAGTACAGCTGTTGAAAGCGGGATGAATAATCAAATTAACATTACTTACAGTACTTTACTTACTGCAGCTTGCTCTTGGCAATTTTCCACTTAAAATGCAATTCATATCTTATATTGTTTTCATATTTTAAAATGTCTTGACTTATTTCCTTTCTTTTGCAGGGGAAAAAAATCTTCAGGTGACTATACCACATTGGCAGTAGGGATTGAATTTAATGTGTGCTGTGTTGTGGTGTACAACTTTTTCTTTGCCAATTTGTTACAATATGAAAAAATATAGTAATGCACCAGGGAATAGAGGGGTTGATCTCACAAAAGAACTCAGAATGTTAATGAAAACTGAAAAGGGATCTTAATTTCTCATTCAATAGCAGTTTAAAAAATCTCTTGCCAGAAAACCATAAAGTAGCAGCCATTTTCCTGTCATCCGGGTCAGATGGAAAGGTGCTGTGTGATTACCAAAAGGGAAACTGAAACCTCATAAAGAAAAAGATTCAGAAATACATAGCCCTTTTTGTAAGAATTAAAATAAATCTGAAACCTTTCCTTGCTGGATATAAAACTTAATTAGGATTTACAAATTTAATATTTTGACTGATATAATATTAGAGATCATTTCATAGTGAATCTCCTGCTTGAATGTACTAGCAAATAATTAGCAGTATGAACTCTAGAATAACTTCTCAGCATTCTAGTGGTTCATCAAAGGCATGCTTTATTTTAGAAACCTACAAGTAGACCAGCCTTTGTTGGTAGCAAGCTTTTCAAAATAACTGAGGATAGCTTTGATTTTATTGATTGATTGAGGCAACCAAAATTCTCAACATAATCTTTAGGTTAGTAAAGACCTGAAGAAGAGCACTGTGCAGCTTGAAAGCTTATCTCTTTGGCCAACAGAAGTTGGTCCAATAAAATACATTACCTCAGCCACCTTATCTCTCTCATGTCCTGGGTCCAATACGGCTAGGGTTCTTACAATACATGTTTCCCACTTGATCTTACCTGCCATGACTCATAAACTTCAAGGTCAGAAGGGACCATTGTGATCATACAATCTGACTTCCTTCACATTGCAGGCCACAGAACCTCACCTACTCCTGAAATAGATCCCTAACCTCTGTCTGCAGTCTCTCAAGTATCCACATCTCAGACCATTCAGGGCATTAAAGATCATCCCCAACATCTTTAATTGCACCCCGATCCATACAGGACGCCAATATAGAATCCCAAGCACATTATGTATTCATGCTGACCTCTCCCACCTCAGGAGGCAGGCAGAGCTGTGTTCTGCGCTCAGGGCCAGCCCTAGACCAATTGGTTCCCCAGGTGAGGAACTCCATTTGTTAAACTTTTAAATACCTTATATTTTATTGCATTTGTAGCCCATTTCACAATTTTGATGTACGATTTGTATGCATGATTTATCTCTGTCATATAAGACAATACATTTGCAGCTAGGATCTATAAATCTGCAAGTTCTGACGAAGTGGGTATTCACCCACGAAAGCTTATGCTCCAATACATCTGTTAGTCTTAAAGGTGCCACAGGACTCTCTGTTGCTTTTTACAGATCCAGACTAACACGGCTAGCCCTCTGATACTTAGTTTTGATGGTGCTGATACCACCTCTGTTCATTACTCTAAATGTTTTTCTTTGCAAAGAAGGAAATTAGTATAAGAGGTTAGCTTTTCTTTGTAAGTGTAAAACTGAACTTGGAAATAAGCAATAGTTCTATTCTTCATCAAAATCAATAGATTCTTTGCTTTGCGTGCAGGTTCAAGATTGTAATATGGTATCTTTTCTACTGTATAACCAGCACTGACTGAGTACTGAGCAATGTTCTCATTTCATTCCTCAAAATTAAAAATGTACTTGCACAACAGCATAGCTAGCAGCTTGCTTGATATTTTTCCTACCCATTTTTGATGTGGAATAAAATAGTGGTAACTTTGAATTATTTAGTTTTGAAAAACACAGTTCCTGAATTAGATTATTAAAAACATGTATGGTTTGAATCAGGGTTGTGCTGTATTTCTTTCTCAAGAAGATGATAAAATATTTGAGTGTCATGAACCGGTGAGACTGCTATAATTATTATTATTTTTTTTTTTTGTTAACCATCAGCATAATTATTGTAGCACATTTCCATGGAACTGTTCCATGGGCAAGTTAGGCCTGCTCCTGGGCAGGTTTAATTCATGCATCTCTGTTTTTGCCAAATATTCTAAGTGCCTTGTAATTATTTTTGAACAAAGTTCTTGGTTCTATCTTTTTAGCTACCATACGTTTTGACTTGCATTGTGCAACATAAAGGAGAAGTCACTTTAGTGTGTGGAGAAAAAAGACTTAATAATTCCTCAGAGCTTCACTCCTAATAAAAGGTACTGCACTTTTTTGTCTCCCGGTGATCTCATATTGTTGTTTTGTATTTTAATGAATCAGGGTTATGCTAGGGTAACATCTAGGAGAAGACTTGGATTTGTAAATTTATCTTTGTATCTGAGGTATTTTTAGAGCCCTTATCCATATAGTATTGGAGCAGTAAATAAAATAACTGAAATTACCATGAGGTTGCCCAAGAGAACTTCATAATGGATTCTGCTCCTCACCTATCTCAGGTTGTCAGAAGATTTGTTTGTAACAGGTGTCTCCTCACGGCCCTTCAACTGGGAAGGAACAAGAGCAAAATAATTGATCTGATTTATCATAATTTGGAAAAGAAATGTTACTGCTGGTTTCCTTCTCCCACCTGGATTTTTCACTGACTAGTAGACTTCTCAGCTGGAACACAAAGAATAAAAAAAAAGTGTTTTTAAAAGGAATGGGGAATATAAAAGGGATGAGGAACCTTCCTGAATAAGATTATTGTACCTAATTACAAAGGGTGAAATTCACCCCTCTGCAGAGAGCCAACTCAAAGCACCGCTGAACCACTTAAAACTTCAGAAAAGGAGTTTGGTGGTGCAGAGGCCTTTTCTGCTTCTCTGCACAGGGATAAATTTCTCTCAGACAAATTTTTTTTTTTTAAATTGTATGCACAAGTTAGAGCCAGACCTTGGAAGCTCTAATAACTTAAACTGCACTCAATCTTAGTAGCACTATGGGGACAGTCTTTACCGAAGAATGAGGTGTCCTTGAATGTTTCTTCCAGTGTATTAAGCACAAGTATATTTTTCTCCCTTGTCAGGTATGAGTGCTGTCTGGCTTCACCTACATTTTTTTTCTTGCGTTGACATATTGCGGACAATGCAAAGAAAAATCACTTTCTAATTGTTTTACTTGCTTTGTCTTCCTCCTTCATTATTTGAAGCATCTTCACTAGTAAAGGGCAAATTACAAAATGTTTGGAGGGCTAGTTTGTATTTTAAAAAATGCTGCTTATTCAGTTGTAGAAAGCTCTCCCCCTCTTGTTTTCTCATTCACCGGGCAATCCATTTCTCTTCCCTGCCCTACTCCTACTCTATTTCCATCAGAGGTAGGGTGCAAATAGCCAGAGAGCACTAAGTGCAGTGGAGTCCAGCCAAGTAGGTTATCATGTAAATGTGTGGAGAGGGAGCAGCAATGGATTGGGACTGGAATGGGACATGGGTTTGGGGGGAACTGAATCGTGGGTTGGAGGTGGTCGTCTTATCCATGAATTTAGATGTAGGATGGGAGAATGTTTGGGCTGGTTATTATGTTGCCTTTGAGTTAGTACATCTGTCCTAGTGATGAGTGGTTTACTGATGGAGCACTCCCACTCAGCCATAAAGCTAAAAATTCCTGTGCAATATACAACAATACAAGAAGCTGCCTCTTTTATTGAAGAACACCATGCAAAGTGACTGTTGGGCATTGATTTCACAATTCTCTTACAGTCTGAAAATAAAAGAGGAATCTCTGTGCCCTTGTTTTGAAATCTGAGACAAAGTTTGTGGTTTGACTAACTCCACACACATTCCAGGGCAGATTCAGATGTCTTAAGATGTTCTTTTCCTCGAATATGCAGGCACATATTCAAGCATGTATATGCAAAACTTACAATACACAGTAGTTCAGTGAAACCTCCTGATGGTATATCAAGCCTCTGCAGAATGCTCTAGTAACAGAATACAAGTTCTAAATCTTTTTTTGTTACTTCGGAGGAGACCTAATTGTGCTTGGTTTTATCCTGATATATTGTTAAATTTTTGCCACTTTACAGGAACTGCGTCTTCTTCTTTTTCTTCTTCTTCAGCCTCTTAACTTGTTTTCTGTATTGGGACCGACCACTGTGCGTTTCACTCAGGTCCCAGCAAGAGAATGTAATGGCAATTGTTTACTTGTATTGTTTGCATTTATACTTTACATGTCTCTAGTACCTTCCATATGGGTCTCTCAGAGTACTTATCAGGCCACAATACACTCCTGTGTGGAAAGAAAGCATTATGTGTGCTTTGCAAATAGGTAAATCAAGACACATTGATTGGATTGCCCGAGGCTACACAGGAAGTCCATGGCAGAGGCGGGAATAGAACCTCTTGAGTCCCAGTCCTGGGCTTTAATTAGATCACCCTTCCTGTTTTCCAGGAAGAATCCTTCCACTCCTGATAGGTCTGAGGCAATCCTCCTGCCCCTTCCTCCATTTTTTACCATCCAGAATTCTGCCAGATCCATGCCACCTATCACTGTCCATTTTTTATTGAACATGAGAAGATCTGAACTGGGGCTGGGGTTGTGACTTAGATTTATAAATCTTTTTGCCAGGTCATGTAGTTACCACCTGTCCTAGCTGGCTGTTCAAAGCAAAGGGAAAAACAAAAGCATTAAGTCTGCTGCTACTCCCCAGCCTAACCTCTTCTATCCTCCCATCTACCCTGAACACCATATGGGGCAGTTCTCTCTTTTAAGTTGTTTGTAACTCACCTAACTTTTACAATATCTTTTACCCAAGAATATGACTGCTACTTTTCCTTCATCTCACTGGCCTTTCCCCTAGTACATATCTTTGCATACCACTCTCTGCCCAGATAAAAAACATATGCACACCAGTTGGTGATAGTTACCATGCAATACTACTCAAACTGCTGAGCAACTGATGTGAGACAAAAACTCCAAGAAGTGTAATAATACAAAAAGGTTACAATGAAGTGGGATCAACTTGTTTAGCATAAAAAAAATGTTCTGTAATCTCACTCTCCTGACTGGAACTGGGTGAACTATTCACAGGGAACTACAGATTATTAGACTGAAATGGGAGTTAATTTATCTCTGAACCCACTTTGCTTTTTAAGTATTTGTTCATTTTTTAAATTATTCATTGACAAGAAATACTTCAGTCTGTGGATTGGTTGTGAACTCTACTATGAGTATTCACTACTGTATTTGTAATTTGCTATTCACACTCTGTGATTGGTCACCTAATCTGCATAGAATTCATCTTCCAAATTAGGTGATTCCCAAACCCGCATAGAGCTTTCAAGATAGCTATACAAGTATGTCCATTGTGAATACTCCTACAAATACATATTTGTGTACATAACAAAAAATTTGCCTTTCCACAAACAAATATGTGCTCCTCCAAATGTCACAGAAAGTAAATAAGAGGGATTATGAATCCAATCAAAGTAAATAAAGTTTTTATTCAAATGAATGTTGGAATACACTTTTTTGCAGTATTTGTCTATCTGTACTAATAATTTATCATTTGTGAAGCAAGTAATTTACAGTAGAGAAAACTGAGACAGCTCTGTAGAGAGTCAAAAGTAAATCTAGGTCTAAAATGCAATATAGTTTTAAAAAAAATTCTGCCCTTTGCCTGTTTCTATAATGTTACTGTTCTGCTATGTTTCTTTATAGCCTTGTACTTAAAATATCATCATTGCAGTACTATAATACTTAAAATATAACCGCATATATTGGCATAATTTATATCTATGGCTTAAAATAATTAGGTTTTTGTTCTGAAATGTAATGTTCATTTGTTCAACAGCTTGTGTGAATTGAAGGATTTACTGTTAAAATAAACGGCAGAATTATACTCTCAATTTAGTTATTATCCCATAAGTAATATAAACAACCTGAAGAACTTGTGCCAAATAGCAGAATAAATTACCTTATCAAGGTCCATTTTATAATATCAGGTTGCACATGAAATTTAAGCACTAGTAATGCCATATGCAGCATGTATAGTAGCTGTGCAAATCTGCATCCATATACAGCACTAACAAATGGCACCAGAGTAAATGTTTAAGTTAACAAATTTGATAGCTATTTAAATTGTGATCCAGTTATAGTTGAATATAAGCATGTAAACTGCTAAAAATATAGCCTCAGATTATCCAAATCTAGTTATGCTTATAGGAGCAACTGCAATTAGGTATGTCTGGAATCACAGGAAATTAATTAAAGTATAAGTTCTAGTTGTTGATCTTACATTTCAGAAAGCTATACAAGTTTAAAAGCTTTTTTAGAATTTACATTGCCCAGAAGATTTAATTTGCTTTTGTTACTATGCCAAATAATTTTTCATCCAGCAGTAATATCATCTAAATTGACTGAGTACCCAAAGTTATATATTTACATTATGCATATAAATGCTTTCACTACCTTGCAATCAGGGAAGGAAATATCAAGGATTTGATTTACATCTTAAAATTGCATGGTGCAATTGTCATCTCAGTTAGACGTAATAAGGGTGTGTAAGCTAAAGGGGAGACAGAAGACTCACTTATTAACAAAGATCATGAATATGGTCCAAATGCTATTTTTTCTTGAGAGAGAGAAAGCACACATTTTTCTTTCCCTCTGATCTACTCAGCAGCAGAACTGGTATTTTGGCAGCACAATACTGAGCACCAAGAATCTCTGGAATTCATGGGTGAAATTCTGGTCTCATTGAAGACAATGGGCAAAACTTCTATTGAGTTTAATGGAGTCAGGATTGACCCCATGAGTCTGTGCTGTGCGGACTAGGGTTGGTTGCTGACAGTATATTTAAATACAGATATCAAGTACTGTTTTACCCCTTTTTGATTATAAGAAAATTATAGCAATTTTAATATGGATTGAAAAGCTTGTGACAAATATCTCCAACAGCCGGCAATGTGGCACTAGCTGGAGAGGGTGCTGAGTTTCTACAGATAATTCTTTCCCAGATGTCTGGATGGTGGGTCTTGCCCACATGCTCAGGGTCTAACTGATTGCCATATTTGGCATCCGGAAGGAATTTTCCCCCAGATCAAATTGGCAGAGACCCTGGGGGAGGGAGGGTTCACCTTCCTTTGCAGCATGGGACATGAGTCACTTGCAGGTTTCAACTAGTGTAAATGATGGATTCTCTATAACCTGAAGTCTTTAAATCGTGTTTTGAGACTTCACTAACTCAGCTGGAGGTTACAGGTCTATTACAAGAGTGGGTGGGTGAGGTTTTGTCACTTGAAATGTGCAAGGAAGTCATATTAGATGATCATGATGGTTCTTTCTTTCCTTAAAGTCCATGAGGCTATGAGAAAGTGTAGCGATGCGGCGACTCACCGGCACGGCACCTCCTGCTGGTCATCCGGGGAATTACTTTTCCAGCCTTGGAGCACCCTCTGCCAGCCGGTATCCCGCTTGCCTCAGGCCCCCATGTCCCTCCCGGACCCCAGTGCCCCTTTACCTTGGGTGTTGCCCCCTGGCAGTACCCCCACTCTCTGAGTCTCCACACCCAGGGGAAACCCCAACCCTCTACCCCCACCTTGGCTCAGTGGCTACTGCCAGTCACCATCTAGCCCCTGCTCACTGGGACAGACTGCAGTCTATACCACTCATCGGCAAGGGGGGATTGGACCTGCTGCCTTTGCCTACCCTGGGCTGCACCTCCACAACCCCAGTATCCTTCCCGGCCTTTACCAAGGCCTGCGGCCTGGGGGATTTCTAGCCTGGAGCGCCCCAGCTCCTCTGACCTTTCCCCAGCCCTGCTCCACTCTAGGTACCCTGCTGAGGTCCCAAGCAGCCAGGCCCGTCTCTCTCCACAGCTAGAGAGAGACTGCCTGAGCTCCTGGCCCACAGCCTTTTATAGGGCCAGCTGTGGCCTGATTGGGGCATGGCCCCAGCTGTGGCTGCCTTCCCCATCAGCCTAGCAGCCCCAGTCTTCTGGGGCTGCCTTCCCCATTTGGCTCGCAGCCCCAGTCCTCTCCCAGGGCTGGCTGTAACCCTTTCAGGGCCGGAGTGGGTGACCACAGAAAGCCTTACATAGCACTTGGCATCAAATGGGGGAGGGTTAGTAAGAGCTGGGTGAACAGACTTGGAAAGCAAAAAAAAAAAAAAAAACCCTAAGGTACCTATGCTGTCAGGCACCCAGAAGACTATCTTGGTGAGAGATAGTAGAATTGACAACTTATAGGAGGGAGAGAATACAAGCTATCTCTTCTCCTCAGCCAAGTAACACCTCAGCCTCTCTTTCCCCACTAGGGTGACCAGACGTCCCGATAAAATCGGGACTATCCCGATATTCAGTCGTTTGTCCTGCGTCCCGATGGGTGTATGGTCAGGACTCCATTTGTCCCGATATTCTGGCTCTAGGCTTTTCTTTTTTTTTTTTGCTTCGGCGGCGCTCCGGACCTGCCCCCCCATGTGTCCCGATATTTTGTTCATGTAATCTGGTCACTCTATTCCCCACCATCCTGTGGATTTCACTGCATGCAGGATAAGACTGGCTTGCGGACTTTTGCAGAGGGAGGAGTCACTGGGAAGCATCATGGGAACAAAAACTGGGAGAAAACACTGGATTTTGTAAAACCAGCAAGGACAGTGGGACAGACCGTGGAAACAAATGTGTGATTTTTAGGGACATATGATCACCCTATGTAAGAGGGTATTGCACAGAAACTGCTTCATTGAATTATATAATGATTATTAATGGGAAATGGCTGACAGAGATGGCAAAAGAAAATGAGCATCCTTCATGTTGAAGAGGAGTTTATTTGTGCCTTACACATTAGAGGAGTCATGCCAGGGCAGTTTCTGTCCATATAGATTACCCCTTTCATGATGTCAAGGTGAGAAGGACCTGGGATTATTTGTCCTACAAATGGCAGTTGTACAGCTGCACAAATGTGAGTCATTTAATTGTAGCTTCTTTGATTTTGGATCACAGAAGTTTACAGCTTGGAGTTTAGGTTTTGAATAAACACCAAAAATCTCAAAAAGAAAAGCATTTAAAATGGCCATTTTTACATGGCTTCCACCTGAAACCATAACCCTTCTTGGACCCATCCTTTCCTCTCCGTTTTCAGGCTCTTGTCCTCCACTAGCTTGGGAATCTCTCCGTTTTTGTAATCTTCTGGGGTGGATTGAGGACAGTGGCTACTGCCTCCTCTTACAAACATCAGGGAGTCTTGTGGTAAACTTGGGAGGGAAAGGGAGGTGATTATTGTTGCAGCATTTTGAACAGACTGGAGAATCAGCAAAGCTGGTGGAGAAGAGGTTACAGTTGAGGAAAATGTCAATTGTTTGAACCTTTTTCTAGTGATACGTTCAATAAACTTGCACCTTGTTGCAGTATCCACTGTCTATTGCTTCTTGTTGTGTGGCAACGTTGTTAATGCCCTCTTAAGCCCCGGTGCTTCGAAGGGCTCTGCATGGGCAGATCCAGGTGCCCATGTGGAGCCCTAGAACAGGACTGTGGCCTTATCTTGTTAGTGTCCTTTCACTCTGTCTCTGAAAAATGTTTAGTTGCAGGTTTTGCTTCTTAGACTTCAGAATCTTAACCAGACCAGAAATGCGTGATGCTTTCTATTTAGTCAGGCAGGTTAGCTTCTGTATTCTCACAAGGCCACTAATGTATAAGATACAGTCCTCCTGCTTTCAAAAATGCAAGAAATTCACTTGAATATGAGCATTTGGTTAATACCGTTTTCAGAGAGAAATAGATTTGAAGCAGAAAAAAAAACATTGTGTATCTCCAGGTTGTACTCAATCCTCTAGTCAATAATTTAAAACAGACCAGGTTGTTTTTGAAGTAAATGCTTTCACCCTTCTTTATTATTACTAGTACTGCTACGGGGTGCTGCTGTGACTGCTGCTCCTCCCCCCAGCAAAACAAATAAACATCTTGTCAGTTCTTCCTCTAGCTCCTTATAACAAGTATGGGTGATCAGTTAGCTAGTCCATTAAAAAGTTAAACCTTCTTTTATTGAGGCAAGCGATTCCAAATCAAATAACCCAGTTCACAGATCTAGATTAGAGCACATAATTGGCATGTATTTTAGGATTGCTGTTAAAGCTATTAAAAAGATTTACTAGGGAAGGAATGGATCCAAAAACCCTAAAGGAAGGAATATGTTGTTTGTGTCAGTATTACAAATGGACTTGCTTAATACTAAGATCTTCTCTCCCTTTAAAAAAGAAATTGAAATAAATGTAAAAAATAGTATTTAACATTTTTAGTAAGAAGTTATCCTTTTACCCCATAAACCGATACAAATAAATTAACTATTTTATTAAAGTGCTCATTCAGTCTCTGCATTTTACGAGCAGAAATATTAAGTATTAAGAAATATACAGTATAGCAGGATATAGGATAAAGCTAAAGTAAAATAATTTTACTATATATTATCTCTATTGGGGTAGCCCAGGATTAAGGCCCCAATCCAGCAAATACATACGCATGTGCTTAAATTTATGCACATGAGTAGTCTTGTTGAATAATTTGTGTGTGTACAAGTAGCACATGCATAAGTATTTACAGGATAGGGGCCTAAGTTTTTCCCGGAGTATTTTAGAAACAATCACCTTTATTCTAAATTTCTGCTTAGGACAAAAGCTTAAAACTTTTGAAAAAAGTTTTATGGTATAGGACTGTCTTTCTATGTAAATACTAGTCTACAATTTCTTTCAATTATTAGTGATTTTTAAAAGGTTTCTTTTTACAACAAATGGAGCCCATCACTTTTGAATTTAAACTTTGAGGTATAAATGATCAAGGCTTAAACATACTAATATTAGTATAAATCCTACATGTCTGTGTGTGCTAAGATTTTTTTTTCAGTCTTGATTTCTTGGCTAGTACAATGTAACAACTTACAACATTCCGTTGCTGTTATTACTGTTGGACTTTGTGCGATGCCATTGAGGCATTTTCAGCTATTAACCTTCCCAAGGGTTCTTTTCAGACAAAATGTTATGCATCAACTCTCATATGAGTGTAAACCTCTAGAACAGCAGTCTCTACTTTGCCAACTTGGCAGCAAGTTCTCTCACTAATAAAAGAGGTTACCTCAGATGGAGATCCCACATGTGCCTGAACTGCTTTTCTTAGGACTATGGAGCGATCCAACGTTTCCTTCTAAATGCATTCAAAAGAGGTGTGCGTTTGCCTTCATAATTGCCCAAAGAATTATATTACATCACTGGAAATTTGTCTCCCAGAGTGAAGAAAATGCTTAGATTTGTTACTGCAAACAGCTTAGGAAACACTGATAGGCAAAACTAAGAATGCCTTTTCCGGAAATGTAAAAACCTTTTTTGATCCTGCTGAATCCAGTTAAGATGGAAGAGAAAATTGCTATTTAATATCATTTAACTAAAATTGTACTATTATTTGAATCTGATGGTGTCTAATCAGAATAAGAAGCCATATTTGTATGTTGGAGCACTGAAGGTCCGGTATCTATCTAAAACACTAATGTATACTATGTGTGAAGAACATAAGTAAAAAGGTAAACGTGCTTGTTTTATCTTTTGCTTAGGACTTGCAGCAGTATTTGATTCTAATAATTAATGTCTGGATGATTCTTTGAAACAGGCGTTATTTAATGCACAGGGTTGATGTTACATGAGTTATAATGGCAGTCTGTAGATTGCCACAAACAATGCTATTCTGAACTGAGATTACTAACATTTGTGTATGTGTTGTTTTATACTGGATAGTAATTGAAAAAATCTAACATGAAATTATGTTCGTCCAACTCTGGTCGAAGTTTCCTTGATGTGGAACTTGGCTAGGCTACTCAAGTGAGCATCTTTGCAGCTCTACAGTTTTAAAAATGAGATATTATGAAAGAGTGCACATTTTGGTTTTAGATCATAACTTTCTCTACAAAGTCCCCTTATTGTGTAGGATGTAGCCAAAGACTTCTAAGTGTAATCAAACTGTGAACAAAAGCACATTATATCCAAGGCTCAAACTGGAAAAAGATGTCATTATGAGCCCCCCCCCCCAACCCCCATCCCGCATACACACTTTTAAAACAAAGGGTGGGCGGGATGGGAAATATATAGTCTAGCGTCTTTTTCCTTTTCTCTATTGGCAGCTTTGAGAAGTGGGTGTAACCCCATTTGGAGCACTCAGTAGATTAACACAGTGAGTTATGCTGACCACCTTTATCGAGAACTTGTAAATACTGGCATATATGTTTGCAGTCTTAAATCCTAATCTTGTTGTTATTCTTAAGGCTGATGTGCTGCAAGTATTGTCAGCCCGCTGCTGAAAACCTCTGCATTATGTGTCAAAATATGAGCAGAAGAAAGGTGACTTCATTAAAATATTGATAGCTGCATTTTATATTGTTCACCTCTGTGATAAATGTCCAAAAGTGACTATTAGGAGCCTGATCTAAGTTCCAATAGAATCTCCTGATGATTTTAATTGGAGTTAGATCAGACACTAAAAATAAGAAATTGTATGGTAGGTTCATTTCACAGTGGTAAAACACATTACAATATGCTACTTCAGATTTCTGAAAACAGGGTCTGATTCAAAGACCATTGAAAGACTCCTATGAATTTCCATGGACTTTGGATCAAGCCCATGATTAGCAGTTTATTTTTTACACAACAAGAAAGAGGAGTAAATTGTAAAAGTGCTGGCTATCTGAGTACTATGAACTACGAAAAAGTTACTTTTAAAGCTGTATTTCTCCTTTGTTTAATAACTCCTATGAAAGTAGTGTTAATAAGAATAAATATCAGGAACAGTCTATAATAATGAATAAGATATATCAATAAACCTTAAAATCCCTTTTATATAGAAATTGGAAAGCCGAAAGTGGCTTTTAAAATCCTTAACTTCACATGCTGTTATAAATTGTATTTTTTAGGTTCCAGATTCAAAGAGGGAAAACTGATCCAACCAGTTACAAGAGCTTGGGGGACAGTTTTAGGACTATTTTCCGGACTGAAGGGTAAGAATACATATGTTATATTTGTCAATTTTATGTGACTGTTTCTAATCACCCAGCTTTCCAGACATTAGAACACTGCTTTCAAATTAACCCTTTTTCCTGTGTTCAGAATTTGGCAAACATTTTATTTGACATCATAAACACAATCTGAAATGTTTTACACATCATTTAGATGCAGGATTCTTAATGCTCTTTGTTACACCAGTATGGACTCATTGAATTCAATAGTGTAATACAGGTGTGATTGATTTGGCCTAGAATCTATGCCATTAAAATCCTCTCTATTTAATATATAATAACACCAATCCAGTGCAGCACCAATTTCTGAACTCTGATTAACTGGCATTTCAAGTTAGCCAAGGTGGATAGCCAGCAGTTGCCCTAACTAATGCTCCACAGGAGCAGCTTCTCGGTTCTGTGGAGCATCTAAGATCTTCTCTAGGGCTCCTCCCCCCTGATCCAACAGATCACTTAAGCATGTACTTAACTTTAAATACATGAGCAGTCTCACTGATGCCAGTGAGTTCAGTGGGATTACTCTAGGGTGACCAGATCACAGGGATGAAATATCGGGACGCGGGGAGGGGCGGAGGGGGGGCGGAGCAAAAAAAATGGCGGCGGAGCAAAAAAAAAAAAAAAAAGCAGTTTCGCAGGGGCGGGGGGCATTAGCAGGCCCCAGCCGCGTCGGGCGCACGTGCTGCCCACCCCAGGGCAAAAGCTGGCCCCGATGCAGAAGGGGCTAGGGATAAAGAGGGCATGGGGGGGGACAAGAAGCAAAGTCCGAGGCTGGCCGCGGCGCGGGCGTGCAAGGGGCCAGGGCTGGCACAGCCGAGCCACAGCAGCGGCCAGTCGCCTGAGGGGCTCCAGGCTGGGCAACGGGCAAGAGCCAGGGCTTTTCCCAGCCCTGCAGAGCCTCCCGCCCCCAGCCCGCCGTGGGCACATGCGGCACATCCCGCCGCCGGCAGGGAGCCCCGCGCCTCTCCCGCTCGGCTGCGCTCCAGCGGCTCCTTCCCGGCGGGGCGAGCTGCTGGAGCACAGCCAAGCAAGAGAGGCGCGGGGCTCCCTGGCAGAGGCGGGGAAGTTTATGGGGACCCCGGCTGGCCCCTCGCCCCTGTCCGCCGGCCTCCCTGCCTGGGACAAGTCTCGCCCCCGCAGCCTCTCTTCGCCGCGTGACTCCGGCGGCCCACACTGCTCACCCGGGCCAGAGCCAGCCCCGGCTGCTGCCTCCACAGCAGCAGCCAGTCTCCTGAGGGGCTCCCCGGGGCTCCAGGCTGGGCAACGGGCAGGAGCCAGGGCTTTTCCCAGCCCTGCAGAGCCTCCCACTCCCCAGCCCGCCGTGGGCACATGCGTCCCGCCGCCGGCCGGCAGGGAGCCCCGCGCCTCTCCCGCTTGGCTGCGCTCCAGCGGCTCCTTCCTGGCAGGGCCGCGGCAACTTTCCCTTCCCCTCCCACGCTCCTAGTAGTTGCCCGACCCTCCTCCTAACCTCCTCTCTCCATGGAGAGATCCAATGGGGGAAGGAGGGGGCGGAGTCGGGGTGGGGGGGGCGTGAGCGCCGGAGTGGAGGGCAAAATTGCTTTTTTGTCCAGTGTCCCGACCGAACATCGGTCGGGACGCGGGACAAAGGAGGAAATATCGGGACTGTCCCGATAAAATCGGGACATCTGGTCACCCTAGATTACTCACAAGTTTAAAGTTAAATACATTAGCCACAGGACCTCTGCATGATTGATGCTCGCCTATAATAGAGGGGACTCAAATTAGCCAAATCCCAGTTTTATACAGCTTGCCGGCTTACCCCCAAGAACTTTGAAAATACAATAGAAATCTGATTTTACAATGTATGGATTTTCAATACTTGACTTTACTATGGATGAAATAGAATTGTGCTTTTATGTAAGTACAGAGTAGCAGAACTAGTTGTTTTCAATTACTAAGTAAAGAAATCTTTACAAATGTTTCCATTAAGTTTGTGAGATAGAAGACTGCAAATCCCTCTGCAGTGATTATGTTGTTTTAAGTTACTTTTTGATTCCTGTTGAAGAACTACTGTGCATCACACCTATAAGGCATATGACATTTTAAAAAACATACAAGAGTTTGCAAAAAATAACAGGATTTCTGTTTTTTCTGATTTGTGTTGGTGTTATTCTTTATCCCTTCTGAAAGAAAAATGAATAATGTATAATTCCTTCATCTAGTTGTTTTAAAAAAGTATAAATCAGGTATAAATCACCAGTAATTCAGTATTTTGAATTCAATGGGCATTTGGGTGTGATATGAATGCAGGACTGGAGGCTTGATGTCTTTTGGGTCTGATCCAAAGCCTATGGAAGTCAATGGAGGTCTTTCTTGATTTTAGTGGGGTAACTCACAGTTGTGTGGGACAAAACACAGTTAAGCATGTGTGTGAGTCTCTGGAGGTTCAGGGATTAAGTGAATAGAATATTTCCTATTTAGCCAATTTTTGAGCCTTTTTTTTAACTCTTCTATCATCGGGTAGTTTTGTCCAGTCCAGGGGTGTAAAGTAATAGAGACAACATGAACTTGAATATACTATTGGAGGTACAAATCCTTCACCCTGTTCTATTTTTATTAGGAAAAGGAACAAATAATTTTCATTTCAATTAAGTTAAATTAAAAAGGTAGACTTTTCCCCTCAGATTTATAACCTACCATAAATTTCAAGTAAACAACCCTTTTTAATATTCTTTAGAATGAGGTTTTTTATGTATATCTTTGTGGAGTTTCTCTTCAGCAGTAAGACTCAGACATGTTTGTTGTTGAAGAGTTTTCGTCACATAAATATTGTACTTTTCAATCATTTCTCAAAGACACAAAGACTACTTATCCCATTAACACGACTCAGTTAATGCTGATATTATTGCCATTTGCAAGGAAATGTGTGGTAAATTACCTCAGTCAGATTATATACCATACCTGTGATGCAGCTTCTCTTCAAAAACAAATTTACAAAATCTCTAGGTCTTGATATGAAATAGAAGGACAATAACCTGCAAAATGGATCTGCTCCTAGTCTTTCTCCCATCAGCAACATCACAGATAACTGACCGTAACACTTACATCCCTAATACGGCTGCCATAGCCTTTTGCTACCAAGCATTTTCTTCTTTGTTGCATGTCCTTTGATGGGCTTAACTGATAACAAACAATAAGGGAAAACCTTGATAGTGGTATTATCTCAAGAGAACTGATTAGGGATCTGAGTTCTGTGGTGTTAACAGGAAGGAAATGTGGAGAATTTTTCTAATTTTGAAAGTGTGTTGACCTCAATCTGGAGTCAGAGCAGAATATTTCTGATGTTTTCAAGTGTTAATGTTCAAACCTGTACAGGGAAAGGTTCTAAATTAAGATTATAATCTACCAGTGCATTGCACGGAGTTTCTAGTGGGTTCCAGCTAAAACTATGAGAGAAATTCTTGCCATCAGTGAAACACTGATTACATTCATCTCTAATATTTTGGCAGAAACAAAAGGTGATTTTCAGAGGCAGAAAAGTGAAATTTCTTTATGAATTTCACCTGATTCTTCTTTTGACCTTAAAGAAGCTAATAAAAGCTGAAAATGACCCAGGCAAGATTGTGGGATTTATTGTTTTACAGGGATGGAACACTTTCTATAGTGTGGGCTTCTTTCATTCAACATCAAGCACGCATGTGTTCTTGTCAACCTATTGTTTGCTTGAAAAAGGACATTTTGTGTTTCCCTTCTAGTATTCCCCGGTAAGGTTGGAGATGTTATTTTGTAATTCCTCTGCTGTGTCATAGAACAACTGGTATTGTTCAGCGCTGTTCCTCACAAAGAGTTGCTACCTTGGAAAACTTAAACTGTTTCGACTTATGGTCGTGTTGTAGCTGAAGTACAAATATCTCTAATGTAGACAGGCCTTAAAATGGCATTGAAGACTCAAAGACATAAAGTCTGCCCCTCGGTGCCTTTGTCCCATCTTACATGATTAGACAAACAAGGGGTTTTACCATTGACTTCAGTTGAATTAAGATTTCATCCTGAATCTTCAACAGTAGAACTGGGTGAATTTTTTCAGCTGACACTTTTTTTTGTGAAAAATTCAGACTCAGGTTGCCTGAAACATTTCATGAATTCATGTCGATTTAACTGAATTGTTTCATCAAAAAAAATCTAAAAATGATAAAATAAAATTACGAGAAAAATCAAAACAATGATTTTTGTGTTTCTTAATTTCTTTCAGGGTTTTTTTTTTTTTAAGTTAAAGCTCAGACTCATAGGGTCAAACAAAACATTTAATTTGATCTCAAACAAAAATGTTCTTGACTTTTCAGTTTGTTGGAAATTTTGAAATGTTTTCCTGTTGAGCCAACCTAAAATGATTTGGGGGAGAGGGGAATGGGAGGGTTCCCAACAAACCAAAAAAAATCATTTATTCACACAGCTCTGTTCAACTATTAGTCTACTAGCCTGTCTCCATTAGGGATTTTTGCACTGGACATATACTAGTGCAAAAAACCCCTAATGTAGATAGATCATAAGAAGTAACAGTTTAAGTGCCCCAAAGAAGAAGCTATTTCTGAGGGATGACAATGAATACTATGAGTTGTTCTATGGCACTGATGTATGGAAGAGGATATGGAGGGAGCAAATTTATAGAGTACGAACTGTACGAAAGTAACTGAAGCAGCAGCATGTACAAAAAATAAATGGACTGCCCTGTGACAGAGGCTCTTTATAGTAATTAATGAACTGCCTAAACTGTAAAGTAATTACTCAGTTTTTCCAGGGGCATGGAGGGAGGCAGGAGGTCACATGGTGACAGTCATCTATCCATGAGTACCAGCTTAAAGGGGGAAGAGACTGAAAGAAGAAGGTGTAGAAAAGACAGTTTGATAGACACAGTCAGTGATTTTGGCTTAAAATAAACAGATATCAACAAATAACCCAGAAAAAAATGTATGAAATAGGAGCTGCTCTGTCAGTCCCAAGTCTGGATGCAACTACCCAAAGAGGAATTATGAGAATGCTCGCTCAGCATGAGGGACAGAAATCATAAAGAGGAGACAGAGAAAGATTCATTCCAGAGTAAAATATTTGAGTTCATCCAGGGAGAAATTCACTTCTGTGAAGTGGGCCAATGAAAAGCTAAGGCACCACTTAAATCCCACGTGGGACCTATTCTGAAGACTTAAGTGGGACTTAAACGGTGCATGGGCCTTATGCTGGCCGTCTGAACAGGAGCAAATTTCACCCATGATAAGACAGTGGCTCAGCCAAGTTTAGATACACTGATCTGAACTCCCCAGTTGTTTTGTTCTAATCGTTAAACCATCTGATCTCCTGGCCTTATATTCTTGCCATATAAGGCTATTCTGACTGAATAATCACTGAACTGAGATTTTAGAGAAAATGGTATCCTGCCATATATAATTGAAATATATGTTGAAATATGTGGTCACAAAATCTTGACCAGATGCCATAGTACGCAGCAGATTTTTTTTCTGGCTAATAAATACTATGTTGACAGTACTTCCCATCTGGCCCATCTCATAAAAAAGAAGCTGTGTACATAAATAAAATATAAATAACCAGTTTGTACAGTCTTTAAGGGTTTTCCTTGGTTTCAATACAGATTTGGTTTGTGGATTGGTAGGATCAAACAGCAAAAGACTAAGGGCTAGAATTCTCTGCTTGTGCTGTTCAATTGAGAATTTGGCGCTGAGTGTGTATTTTTAAAAATGGCAGAGAACACCCCAAAAAAATGGTTTTGGAGTGCAGGTGAAACTATGCTTAACTCATTGCACATTTCTTTGTAAGTCTAAAAAATTAAAATACCATAAAGTTAAAAGGTATGTTGTGGCCTGGTTTTATTTTTTGTTTAAATGTCATTTTAATTGTTTCATACGCTAAATTTCATTATGTTTTGTTTCCAAAATAATAGTAAATGCTACCAGATTTTTTTTAATTGGGTAATGTTTTTACTTCCATTAACTAATAAATAATTAAAAACTCATGCAAATGAATGTTTGTAACTGGCTGACCTTTAAAGGCATGTACTATATTTTTCTATTGTCTCCTAAAGTGTATAAAGTCCAAAGTTTTGTAATTAAGACACATGAGATTTTTTTTCCGAAATAAGAATTAATTGGAACTTCAAACAGTGGGTGTTGTGCAAGGCATTAGCTTGATTTATGCAATGCGAGCTACCCATTCAAAAAAAATCCCATTTCTTGGATAGCCAGTTCTTCTCATTGTATTTATAGAACTTCTTTTATTGCATCTAGCACTGATCTGACATTGCCAGTTTTGTGTACAGTTTCTTCAGCTGCTCAGTCTGCATGCCTTTTACCAATCCCCCTTATTTTCAATGACTTTTTAAAAAGTAAATGTGACAAGCTTTAGTAGCCAAAACCTGTGAGTCATTCTACCTGTCTTTTTCTCTTCTGTATTCCAGCCACTGTCCTTACCAGTGCTTATTACTGCTTTTCAGTTTTGCTCGTATTAAGGAAGGCATTTCTTTCCAATACTCTTTGACAATGTAACCACACATAAGGTAGGTAAACATAGTGGATAAACCAAATGTGGAACAGGGAATAACAGGGTAAACAAAATGTCGTTACTAAGGGCCTGCTTCTACAAATGTTTTCTTCTGGCCACAATGCTTGCATCCTCAGTACTTATTTAAGCCAATGGGACTGCACAAGTAATTATCACTGTGAGCTAGAGTGGCACAGCCCTTACTTGCCTGTGCAGAGGATTAAGTGAGAGTAAGCGCCTCGTACTGCCCTGCTCGCTTGGCTGTGCTCAGATTGTGACACTAGAGATAGGAAGGAGAGCAGGGGCTCCTAACCCAGCATTCCCCACATCCCTAACACCACCAACCACTTCACCAATTGCTGGCCAGAGTAGCTGCCTGTGCCCATAGGGGCAAGTAAGCTGTACCATGTAAAAGAGATAAAAGAACTTTGCCCTGGGAAGGGAGTAACTGTGTGATCTGCTCCTGAGGCAATGTGCAGCTGCATACCATCTCTTACTCAGGACAGATTCAAAGGTTACGATCTACCCTGTGCCAAGAATTTGTGTTTTCAGGGTCAGTCCCTAAAATGCTGCTCAATGTTCTGAATATGTGTTTACATCTTTATTTACTGCCATGCCTGTTTAATGAAAAGTTACCCCTACTATGCTACTGCTGTATCATAATAGAAATGTCATGGTTGCACAGAACACTACCTCATCATAAACATTCTCCATGGTCTCTTTAACTATTCACTTTTCATCATTCCACCCTTCTTCTCAAATAGAAGGAAGAGTCAGAGTAGCAGAAAAAGCATTTCAAATGTAGTCATTTGCAGAACACTGTCACTTTCAAAGGCCTTCAAGACTCTTTCCATCCACAAAATAGTCTGACAACTACAAAAGTGGAAATAAAAAAATCTATGAGAGGCCTTCTAGGTAGAAATAAATTGTCCCCACAGGGAATTAAAATCTTCAAAGTAGGATCCATCCCTTGAACTTTTTTTCTTGTCTTACAAGAAAACGGGAGCCACAAAACATAAAATTTAATTGAGATTTACTAAAGTAGGGCTCCGTCTGACAGAGCATTAAAGGTCACATAGCTTTCTATTAAAGAGAAGCTGGAGTATTAACTTCAGGGCTTTTGCTAACTTCTGCTGGAATCTTCCAATTGCTGCCTATTGCCACAGCTTCTTGAATCCTATCATGCCGTGAACAATTTTCTATTCAGCTACTCTAATTAATGGTTGTACATTTGGATTTCTCAGTTCGGGTTAGTTTCAGAGTTAGTGTGTATATTGACAGTTCTTTGACAGCAGAAGTAAAATGACCATGAGTATATCTGTTTATTGAGGACTGACAGGTTTATAGCCAACATAAAAATAATCTGATGTTTATTGGGGCAAATGTTTGGACAGAGGATTAACTGAAACTGCTGAGCAGAAAAAATAAATTCATTCTTTTCAGACTCCAGATAGGAGGTTAGATCAAATTATATGAACTTTTTTTTGTCACTGTCTTCCTCACCAGTGCATCCATCTATGTTATTGATAGTGACTTCGATTTGAATATGAAATGTAAGAATAAACCAACAATCTATTAGAATATATATGTTACATTTATTTTAAACACACGTGGGATTATGTTTTATATTAAACATTGGAAATTATACTCATCTGCGCTGTCCTAATTTTGAGTTAAAAGCATTACAATTATAGATGCTATTGTTTAAGGTCTGTGAGCAACAACATTATTATAAACCTGGATTTTCATGGGCTTGTAACTTCATCAGTAAATATTGTTCTTGGCTATAATTGGCCAGCTCTCAGTTGAGGAATCTGTTACTTTGGTTGGTAGATTTGTCTGAAGAAAGCAAAGTAGAATTTTATGGGTTTCCAATTTAGTAAAACATTGAATGTAAAAAATTAAAATTTGACATGCAGTTTAGTCTTTCTTGAATCTGGATGGTCTTTGGAGAGTACCAAATGAAATTGTTTCTCTTAGTCTATTTAATACTGTATTACCTGGTGGTGACATTAGATGTTTAATCTATTTGGTTAAGGAATACTTTCTGAATCTGTTTTTAGTTTCATTAAGCTTTGAGCCATATTTATTGCTGGTCCCGCTCCACTGACTACAGTAGAATTACACTAGAGCTAAGATTAGAGTTGTTTTTTTAAAAAAATAACTTGGGGGAGAGTGAATAGAAATAAAGTTTGCTTAGGGTTCAGTTGTCTTTTTACCAAAATTAATGATAACTTAGATGTGTTACTCTTGTAAAAGATGATAGCTTCTTGCAAAGTTGACTTATTGCATATTTGTATATTTGGTAGCTCATTTTAGAAGTGTATTTATATACAGTGTGTTGAGTGAGACAAATTTTGCTTACATTATACACAGAGGAACATGAATGCAACTGGCCTGGTCTACACTACAAACTTTTGCTGGCATAGTTATGTAGGCCAGGGTTGCGAAGAGGTGTGATCTCTAACTGACATAGCTGTACTGGCAAAAGCCTGCCATGTAGACGACAGTTATGCTGGCTGGTATAAGCTGTGTCCATACTAGGAGTGCTTTGCCAGTTTAGTATACAAGTGTACCTGTATTGGTAAAGCGCTTCAAGTGTAGACTAGAAACACAATTCTGATTTTATTTTCAGGATTAACAACTTCCAGGGAAAAAAATTATATATCGAGCACTACAGCTGAGATGAATTACGAACTGTGCTGACTCATTATAATTGCCTTTAATGATGATATTACCTTCCTATTATATAACCCTGATAATTTTCCTATATTGTAAGATGTTAAAATAAACAAACTAAAAAAAATTAAATTAAATAAATTTTAAAAGAAAGTAGTTACTGAGCTTTTGCAGGAACTATTTTTTCATAACATTTTATTGCACAGTGATATACTCTGATCTCAGTGGAAACACCATCTTGTCTTATGCTTTCTTATAGACTTCCATAGAGATCTCAATAAAACAAAATGATTTGAAACAGTGCACTGCCATAAAAAATGAAGACATAAGTACTAATTTTCCTTGCTTTTGGGTGCTTAAGTTAGATGCTAAACTCTTTACATTACTTTTAAGTTAAGCCAAAAACTACATCCTTTAAAGTGGTGTTAGAGAACAAGGACATTTTGGTATTACATATTTATTTACCAGCAATGACTTCCAGACCAAATTTTCACAGTCTGCAAGCCAAAACAATCCCCTTCTAAACTCTTTGTTTTTTTGGGTCACTTTCTAAGTGTGCCACTGCCAAGCCTGTTTATCTGAAAATCAAGGTGTGTATTTTCTGCATTATACATGCTCCATGGACATCAATAGCAATAAAAACTCTGGAGCCAGAATTTATCTGGCAATTTTTTTTATGATACCTTCAGGCAGAAAAAAATCCAGCTTGATCTTCTAGAGCTACTTACAACATTTTGGGTCTGCACAGTGCTGACTGTGTTAGTAAACTAAGCATATATGGCTCAGAAGATGCTCAAGGCTGTTCTGCTCAGAATTGCCTTCATGTCTGCAGAATCTGGTAGCCTTAGAATAATTTCTGCCTTGTTCTTGAGTCCATCAAGCCAGCCTGCTGTATATGGCAATTTGCATATGACCATAAACAGCCCCAGGCAGTGGCAGAGGTAGGACATAGAACTGCACAAATCTTGGCAGTTCTGGCTGGGGTAGGTAAGTGGGTGGATGAATGGTGGATGGTGTCTGGACGTTCTGGGTAGGTGGGTGGGTGGTGGAGAAAGGCTGGAACTGCTGGAGAGAGTCTGGGTTCTTGGACTAGATGCATGGTAGAAGCTGTAAGATAGCTGGGTGGGAAGTTGGGGGTGTCTGTCTGAGGAGAAACTGAAAGCTGTGTGTGGGAACTGGTTAGGCCGTCTGCAGGGTAAGATGGGGGTTGGGCGGGCTGTGTGTGGAGTAAGCTGAGTGTGGGTATAAAATGGAGGGTTGGGGTTGTTTGGGGAGCTGGGTTTTAACTGAGGGCTGGCTGTGGGGTTGTGTGTCTGGAAGATAGGGGTGGTGATAGGAGATGGATGTGTGGCCCTCCCCACTGGCTGTGGCTGTTCCTCTTATCTTCTTCCTCACTGTGATCCAGTAGGGGAGCAGAGAGAGGGGAAAGACGGAGTGATTGCCAGCCTGCTGGCAGCTGCCAGCAGTAATTGCTGCCCATTCCTGCAGCCCAGTAGATGTGTGACATCTCAGCTGGGCTGTGGGAAATCATGACACAGCTGCCAAATGAGTGAGAGTCACACCAGATGCATGACACTTGGCTGCCCAATGCATGAAGCCCTAAATGGAGTTGCTAGTCAGGAGGAGGTGACATGGCAAAACCATACCCCAAATCTAGGGTTACCATCCGTCCGTATTTCCCCGGACATGTCCGGCTTTTGCGTCTCTAAATAGCCATCCGGGAGGAATTGGTAACAAGGTTAAAATGTCCGGGGGGGTTTTCTCCCTCACGTCCCTCCCTCCCTTCCATGCGGAGTGTGGCTGCTGATTGGGCGGCTAGGCCGATTGACCCACTCCCATTGGCCTCCAGCAGCCAGAGCCCTCCCCTGCTCCCCCCTCCCTCTGTCTGTAGCCCTGTGTAACACACAAACCGACCCACCGGGCAGTGTGTTTTGCAAACTCGTGGAGCCAGAATGGTAAGAGGAGTCCGGGGGAGGGGCAGTCAGGGAGCGGGGGAGTGTTGGACGGGTCCCCAGCCTCCACCTGCCACCCCCCCTCCGCGCATCCACCCCCCTGTGGGTCCCCCCTCCCTGTCTGCCTCTCCCTTGTCAGCGTGTACTGCCAGAGCCAGCAGCAACTGCTGTCTGCTGCCCCCGGGTCCTAGTGCCCCCATCCACTAATGGGAAGACAGGCTGCCCTTACCCTGCCCTTCCACCCTAGCCCTGAGCCTCTCCAACACCCCAAACCCCTCAGCCCCAGCCCTCATCCCCCCACACCCTAATCCTCTGCCCCATCCCTGAGTCCCCTCCTGCATCATGAACCCCTCATCCCCAGACCCACAGCCCTCACCCCTGCATCCCCTCCTATTCCCAAACTCCTTCCCAAACCCCCTCCCCCTTTTCCACCCACCCCCTCCTGCCCTCAAACTCCCTCCCAAAGCCTGCACCCCCTCCCTTTGCACCGCCTCTCACCCCCAAACTCCATCCCAGAGCCTGCACCCCTCACCCCTCCTGCACACCCACCCCCTGCCCCAGCCCAGAGCCTGCACCCAGCACCCAAACTCTATCCCAGAACCTGCACCCTGCACCCCTCCTGCACCCTAATCCCCAGCCTAGGACCTGCACCCCAGACCTCCTCCCCCCCACCCAACCCCCCTCCCAGAGCCTTAGGCAGGTGGGGGTGGGTTCTGGGCACCACCAAAATTTCTACAACCCTGCCACCCATGCGAGTGGATAAGGGTCGGGGCAGTCAGGGGACAGGTAGGGTCCTAGGGGGGGCAGTTAGGGTGGGGGGTTCTCAGCAGGGGGCAGTCAGGGGACAAGAAGCAGGGGGGGTTGGGGTTCTGAGGGGAGCAGTCAGGGGGTGGGAAGTGGGAGGGAGTGGATGGGGCAGGGCGGGGCTTCCCCCCCCCCCCCCGCGGCCCCCTTTTTTTTTGTGGTAACATTGTTACCCCCCTCCCAACCTCTCTCCTCCCCC
>NC_048301.1:45006354-45034354 GCF_013100865.1 Trachemys scripta elegans
CCCCCCCCCCCCCAGTGTCCTCTTTTTTGTTTGTGGAAATATGGTAACCCTACTCAAATCCTCTTCCCTCAATGGCTGTTGCAGAGTGGAGATTTACTTCCACTGAACAGGGTCAGGAGTTTCTCTGAAATCCAAAGACCAGACCAAGATCCATCCTTCCCCACTCCCTGTGGGTACACTTCACACCTAGCAACTTGTGCTACTTGTTTAACCCCAGCTGGTCTGAGAGGGACAGACCCAGAACAGGGAGGTGTGGCGCTGAGGAGGCCTGTAACCTGGCCTTGGATCCTCTCCGTATAGCTAATTTTCCTCTCTTTGCCCTTGCACATTTGTTAACCTTCCTGTGTGTGCGTTGCCCACTTTATAGCCTGCACATGTATCCTTCTGCTATTCAGTTGTGTCTACTGCAGAAATGACAGACTTTATCAAAAGGAGTGTGATTTGAAATATTGGAAATGGCAACTATATTCATGTGTAAAATATTATCACCTGAAAATCTCCAGGTGTTTTGCAAACAACTAATTAAACCTCAGAACACCCCTGTGTAAGTAAATATAACAGGAAGTGTAAAGGGCAGAATGTCAGCTTTAACTATGAACCTTGTGCTTTTGTGGTTTTAACTTTGACTCTTAGGGCTAAATTTTCAAAACCTTGTGCTTGCTTTGCATGTCTTTAAAGAGGTAGTGCACAGGATTAGATGAGTGTTTGCATATTTTCAGTGAGCATGAATTTATTGACAGGAAATGTATGCTTGCACAATCTAGGTAGGGACATAGAGAGTTATTTTATGCATAATGAAAATGTTCAGCTGTGTTTAAACTAACCACTAGGAAATGAAGATCTCTATTTGTTTCTCCAGTTCTCCTTTCAACATTAAGACCCCCATATTACAATTGGATTTCAGTAGGGCGCCACATGGAATGAAGGCATCCACCCATGTGGATCCCATCTCAGGATTGGGGTCTGTATCATGTGCTCTCACAATGAAAGGAAAATAGATGCCATAGAATGGATTTTAACTTTTTGGTGTCATTTTATGGAAGAAATTGCAGCTTTCCTGATGGAAGATTAATAATAATTGTTGCCCTTTTAAAAATAGCTCACAATGTTTCTGCATATGTTTGCAAGGTGATGTAATTTTTCTCAGTACACTCCCCAATGTCCTTGCACTCACTATATCTGCATCCCTGCTTTAAATAGACTCCTGTGCAATATGGTGTACAGATGATATTCCTGTTTTCCATTTTGGCTGGTTGTTTATCTCTCTTTTAGAATTGTGTGTTCCCCATGTCATTTACATTTTCTGCTTCAATGAATGTCAAACTCTTAGATTAGAACCACTCTATAGCATTGCATAGAGTCTACGAGGGTATTAAAATTAGGTTTAACTTTTGGGGGAAGGAGGTGGAAAGATGCTGTGATTTTTAAAATTTTCATTATGTATTTTGAGACTGCTATTTATATTTTGCTTGAAAAAATTAGAGCAAATATAGCCAGCATGAGGAACAAATTCTTAGATTATGTGTAGGCTTAGAAAGATTTGATTTTTTTGGTAGTCAGTAAATGTCAATTTCACTGTACACACACATGAAAATATATTTCCATCAACAATAATAGAAATTTACAGAAAAGCAAAGTAAGAAAAATGCTGCTTGACAACTTATTAGACTTTGATTTAATGATACACCTCTACCTTGATATAATGCTGTCCTCGGGAGCCATAAAATCTTACCATGTTATAGGTGAAACCGCGTTATATTGAACTTGTTTTGCTCCACCAGAGTTCGCAGCCCCCCCCCCCCCCCCCCCCCCCCCCCCCCCCCCCCCCGGAACACTGCTTTACCGCACTATATCCGAATTTGTGTTATATCGGGTAGCATTATATCGAGATAGAGGTGTATTATTTTTTCTATTTTGTCCTATGAGATTGAAAATTTGTGTTTTAACAGTCATAAAACTTTAATTTTTTGAACTTCAGCATTTTCTGTCATTAAATAATTGTCTGACCTTCCCATAATTTCCCGCAACTGTGAAAAGCAAAATTGATAAAAATAGAAAAGTCGTAAAAATAAACATTGATATAGTCTGTTGAAATTATACATTCTGCCAAGCTAGTTATATAGGTGAAATACATCATGCTTTCTTATGAAAATTCATACTCACATTTTAGGTAGAAATTTTGTCTCTTATTTCCACACACAGATATTACAAACCTCAAAAAAATCTTGACTTATTTTTCTGTTGTTTGAAAATAAAAAAGCATGTTCCATCGTGTGTGTGTGTGTATGTGTGTGTGTTTGTGTTTTAGTTATACAGGAGGTCAAACTGAATGATCACAGTGATCCCTTCTGACTTTATAATCCATTCATCTATAAAATATTCATGCAAGGTAGTGTTGGTCTGTTACTGAAAAAAGGAAAGGAAAGAAAAAAGAATTTATAATCAAGAGAAGCTCAGCTAACAAACCCAGAGTAGTTGGTTGTCTCTGCTAAAATGCTCAGCAGTGAAACAATAATAATGATACCTACCTCTTCTATAGTTCTTTTCATCTGTAGACCTCAGAACACTTTACTACAGGAGTAGGGTGACCAGATTGCAACTGTGAAAAAACAGGACAAAATACATCAGTGTTCCTTTCAATATGCTCATTTGTTTTTCCACTGGAACAGAATGCAGTGAAATTATATAGATCTATGTATATTTATTAGGACCATACGGGCCTCAGCTGGTGTAAATTGGGGTAACTACATTGCATTCACTGGAGATATGCCAAGTTAGTGTAAATCAGTTTCACAACAACAAAGTCTCTGGAGATATGCCAGGTTAGTGTAAGTCTGTGTAATGACAACTCACTGGAGACATGTGAGTTCAGTGTAAATCAGTGTAACAACAATTAAATCACTGGAGATATACCTGTTTACATCAGCTATCTGGCTCATACTTTTTTAGTTTCATATCAGATCTTTTAAAATCTGTTAAATATTGCTGATGTTCTGACTAGTTCTATGCAAGTCCTCCACAAGTGCATCAGTAGAACATATATCAGACCTACATTTATTAGTATTGTCTTGGGATAACTCCTAGAAGCCCCAATTAGAGATCAGCCCCGTAGTGTACACACATAATAAAAAGATGGTGTTGCCTTAAATAGCTTACAAGGTAGTTTACCCATTTATTGTATTTAGTAAAACATCAGAAGCACTTAATTTACACTCCTTGCTTATAATTTTGCTATATGAAGACATTTATATTTTTATCCACACAGTGTTACTTAATCTGTCTCAGCTACACAGTATTTGCCATCTTATTTAAATGGATTCATTCTATAATTCTGCTTTCAAAACCTCCTTTGAACCAGGCATAGAAATGATTTACAACATTATTTTATCTGTTTATAGGCCTACCTGTGCTATTTTTTTTTTGAAGTATGAATTTTCTTTTTTCAGCGAAACAATATAATTAACACTTTATGTGTATGTGTTATCATCAATGAGTTTAAGCTTGGTTTGCAAACAAAACGTACAGCACTAATTAAGCTCTGTATTCTGGAAGCCTGGCTGTAGAATACAAGCTAAAGATCCTAACATCTATGGTCCTGGGTGCAAATGGATAACATATGGATGCGTTCAGTGAGTCTACTCACATGTGTGAGGTTACTCACATGCATAAAGGTTTGCAGTATCGGTCTGTGTCATCATAGAGTTAGAGTGACCATACATCCCATTTTGGGCGGGACAGGCCCTATTATAGGCTCTGTCCTGGTTGTCCTGACACCTTTTTTTCCAAAAGGAGACATTTGTCAAGTTTGTTCTTCCTGACATGATCAGTTGGCAAAAGCAAACAGGACTGCCAATTTTTGTCAAAAAAGTGGGTTGTAGTGCGGAGGGGTCGAGCAGAGATGCCAGCCCCCCACAGGGGGAAGGAGGGTTGGATTAGAAGAAGTGTTTCGGCATGTGGGGGCTCCACAGGGCAACAGCTTCCTGCGGGGGCCCCATAGGGTTGCAGCAACCAGACAACAGCCTCATATCGGGGGGGAGAAACAGGGTTCCAGCAACCAGCCAACAGCATGGGGGGGCCTCAGGCAAGTGGCTGGGGTGTCCTGTTTTCTCTTTGGGAAATATGGTCACCCTACATAGAGTCATAGCGTTTAAGACCACCAGATCATCTAGTCTGACCTCCTCTATATCAACGCCACCCAGCACCTGCACAGTAACCCCTACAACTGAAATTACACCAACGTATTACTATCCACAGGGGCAAGATTATTATGTGCCCCAGGCAGAGAATAGGTGGGGACCAAGGTGCACCAATGCCAGACCCCTCACCCTCTCTCTTTCACCACAGTGGTGGGAAACTGATTAAGTGAGATAGACCCAAGTAATCCTGGCAAGTGAACCGCACCCACATGCTGCAGAGGAAGGTGGGGAAAAAAAACCCAGATCACTTCCAATCTGACCTGGGGGAAAATTCCTTCTTGACCTCACATTTGGTGATCAGTTAGACCCGGAGCATGTGAGCAAGAACCAGCCAGCCAAGAAACTGAGAGAGAGCATGCTTGGTGCCACCTCAGAACCCGCATCTCACCCCATCCAATGTTCCGGCTCCAACTGTAGACATCACTGATGCGTCAGAAGAAGGAGATTTCAAAAACAAAACAGAATGCATGGGGGTGGGAGAGAATCCCTTCCTGACCTCTGCAGGTGGCTCATGTATTGTATGCTTCAGTTCATTATGGATAATAGAGGGCACTGTGTATTCTAATAGATGTACATAATTTTGATTTTTTTCTCTATACTATGTGGGTTTTTTGTTTTTAACCTGGCATATTTACAGAATACAGTGAATTTGCTTTACTTTTAATACATGCTAGAGGTTTTATTTGCCAAAATGGTATAAAATTTTAGACTAAAAGTTGCCTTTCTTATTTAATAAAATAGTCTTAGTGTGTTCTAAAGAGCTGCTGTTTGCACTGCTGCATGTGACAGAAGCATGCAAATTAAGAACAAGAGAAAGCACACATTCCATGAACACTGGAAAAGATTTTTGACCATTATCAGACATGTTTTTAAATGCTTTCATTTTACAGTGGTGTAAATCTGGAGATAGTCCCTAAAGCTTGATTGAGTCTGGTGATTCTTGACCCTGCCAGTCCTAAACTTCCCAGATAGATTAGGCCAATGTCCCTGAGTTTCTATCACCCCCTACCCCTGGCTCCACAGAGAGAAGTGCATGCTTTCCAAGTGTGGTACAGTGACAACACTCCCTCTGTTCTTCAATTGGCATAATACTCCTGACGGGAGTTCCCACATGGGGCAGGTCACCTCCAAACTATTCTCTACTTCAGGCTGTGGCACAATACCTCAGTTGAGCCCTGAAAACAAAATGATTAAATGTCTTCTATTGTTTTGAAACTGCATACATCTGTGCATCTCTGGTGCTGCAAACAGTTTCCATGGGTTGTACATTTACATTTAAAAATAAAGGAAACTGGATCTAGCCCTAATGGTTATGAAGAAATCCTCTCAAATTTGAACCAATGCAATGTTGCTTCTGAGTAGTTTGTAGATTGCTGAACCAATAGTTCTAAAAACTGTATACTGCCTTTTTCCTCTCACTGGGGTGGTAACTCTGAAACCTAATGATGAGGCCATTATCCATATTGTTAATTATCTAAGTGTAATTACACCAGTGTAAAATTAGAACCTAATGTTTAATATTTTCCAAACATAATTGCAATAGAAAATACATAATGGAAAGCAGTATTTATTTCAAATCTGTGTTATTGTTATTTTTTAAAAAGAAGCAATGTTATTTATTCCTCTGTTATTTTGGGTTTTGCTAACTCTTAATTATTAACTTTTCCTTTAAAAAAAATCTTCCATTGTGTCAGAGGAAGAAAAATCAGTACACACAGAACATGTACTGTAAATCACTTTTATGTCTTTTAAAACAGCTGACTTTGCATTTTTATTACATTGTTTGAAAAAGTATCTTTTCATCTGGAAAGAATCAGTTTAAATGTGATTGTCAACACAACTAAGCCAATTTTCTGTTTAAAATGGCTGCTTGTGAAGCTTAGAACTATAATTATGCCAGGATTTTCTTCACAGACGTTAGTTACTAGGGCCAGGAGAATTTAGGTGGGATGTGCACAGGAAATACCTGGCAGACAGTGTAGAATGTACTTTGAACATAAAGTAAAGCACTTTTATTTAGCTTACAGGAAGCATATAAGTAACTATGAGCAACAATCATTGCTTTTAGGTGAAGAGCCTTCCTTTTAAATTATGAAGGGATGTTTGGCAATGTTTTGTGAAATTCAATTAAAACTTCATAAATGTACTTGTAAAAGGGTGCGGAATACAAATATTTTTATTTGGTGGGGGAAATTATTGCTGATCAATTTTGTATATATTTTGATCAAATTAATCAGGAGATATAATTTTAGCATATTTCTTTCGTTTTCAGACTTAAAGTATATTTGTTTGTAACAGATCTACTGCAGTTCCCTCTAGTCAGTCTCTGTGTATCCACCATCTCAGTTTCTTTACACAGCTTTCCCCTTACCTATAATAACTTTTAATTTGTCTTTTCAACGCTTATTTAATTCAGTATAGTAATTGATTATTTAACTCTAAAATGCATTTTGGGATTAAATGTATATGAACGATCTTATGCAAAATGTAGTATGGTATTCATTGATCACACTTTCACATTAACAGATGTTCTTGAGATTTACATTTTATAAAAAACTTTGTTCCCCGTTTTAAGTAGTACATTGTAAAGAATTTCATAATACTGAAAATTAGACCAGCACCTTTCAATACACATTCTTGGCACACTTCATTTTTCAATTTTCAGAAGGCATAAAATACTTTATTAATGAACTGTTGCCTTTGGATTATGAAATATACAATATATATATTGAAATATACAATGAAAACATATGTATCATCATGTTTTGTTCTAATAAATAGGCTAGTTGTTTTATTAATGTTTAGAGTTTAATCCATATATTAGACACTTCTAAGATATTGTTTTAAAGGAAAGAGTTTTTGTCCATCAAATATTCTCATGCAGATTTTTTTTTCCTTTGAGAGATAGAGCACTCACTGCAGCAATGACTATTAAAAGTGTGCGAATCTTTCATCTCTGACCAGATTTCCAAAATGCTGTTTGTAATTTTCTTTACACAAGTTGGGCAGCATTTGAAGACTTTATATATCTCATCCCTCAGGTTCTGTAGGAATCTTAGTGAACTAGATGCCCCAAAAATATTCATGCTTGACCATTGAAGGAGGACTATTAATCTAAATCAGAAGACAGTGACATTAATACAATGTGGGTGCAATTAGTAATAAATCCATGACAGTCACATGGGTTTTCAATGGAATTTACTCTAAACAAAAGGGCATAAAATGGGGAGTTCACATTTCATGGAGGGTTTGTTGGTGGGGTTTTTTTTCCTACTTATAGAAGCATTTTTCTTCCATGTACAACTAAATCATTCTCCAAAGCACACTGAGATTGTGCATTCTAAAAATAATTGGAGTCTTATTCTGTATTTCTGATTTTTTTCCTTTTGTTATTGTTATTTATATGATAAATACTGTAACAGTTTCCGCAACACATTTATGTGAAACACACTGCATCTTCTCACAGGAACACATACTCAGAAACACAAAATTAAACAATGTTGTCAACTTCTGTCACGCTAATCTTGTTTTGAACATTCTCTTTCACAGTAAACCAGAACATATTTTTTTCTAAAGTTCTTATGTATCATATGAGGCAGAAACTGTTACTAAAAGTCCCAGACTCTGGCTATGCGCATGGGATCTGTTCCCAAGTGGGCAAAAATAGGTGTTCTTTAAAGCCTGTCTTCCACCTTTATGCATCTGGCATACTTCGTTTTTGCCTGAACCTGCCTATGTGTTGTTCTTTGGCTGAGTGACATTCAGGTTTTTTTGTTTAGAATATTTTGTATGACAAATGGACTTTTCAATAATAACCTGCCTCTTCTGCATAGTAGGAATTCAGTAGCCAAAACCAAAATACTTAATCACTGTTTTCCTGTAGCAGTTGCACGTCCTGGCACAGACAAATACCTTCATGTTCCTGATGCCTCTTGATCCAATCATAGGGCCTGATCCTGCAACTACTTATTGTCGAGGGTAGCGCTTAACACCGTGAACAGGTGAGGGGACTAGTCAGGAAGTAAGTATAGCTGGTCAAAAAATGCTTCACAAAAAATGTTGACATTGCTCCATTTTCAAGGGTTCAAAAAAAGAACCCTCCATAATTATTTATTTTTCAACAGTTTTAAATAATTTTTAATGGAAAATATTATAAAACAGTATTAAAATAGTCATCCAACATTTTCATGATCCAAAAGCCATTCTTCAACAAACTAAACTTTTTCATTGATCAAAATCCAGGTTTTTTGTGGGCAATAAATTTTGATGATGTGTTCCATAAAAATATCAATTCAAAAATCTTTTGTGAAAAATATTGTTATAATGTCAACAGTTTTTCATAAAATGTGTGTTAAAAGATTGTTCTTCACAAGAAGAAAAAATTGTTTGAAAAATTGTGACCAGCTCTATTAGCCTGGTAGCAAAAGTTTGCAAGGTGCAACCTGTATTTATACCCCTCGCCCCCTTTTTTTAAACGTTTTACTGAAAATGATCAAACAATATTATAGATAAAATAAAAGTATCAACTAATGGATAGGGATTTTTGTTTCTAGCAGAGTTCTACATTATATCTATATCTAAAAATGTTAAAAGTATGTATTCCATATATTTACTCATACTTTGCACTTTTATTGGATCACTGCTAAAACTGGTTCAAAAACTATCATCAGAACTTTTTTCAGCCAAAAATGGCTTTTTGATTAAATGGATATTTTCACCCAAAAATAAATTTTCATCCAAAATGTTTGGGTTTTCATAAAAAAAATCACCCTGAAAACCTATAAAATAAAAAATTGTCATTTTAAAAAGTGTTCAAAGAAAAACATTGCCAAAAATGTAAAATTTCCATTATTGTGAAAAATTTTCACAGGAACAAAAATCATTTCTCCACCAGTTCTACTCAGAACTTAGGTTAATAAACTATAAATAATGAAATGCTGTTATATAGCAGTTACAATAATGTGTATGTGCTGCTGCATAAGAGGGCAATGAAAATAATAGTACATATTTATAAAAATGCCATGTTTCTCTGGCTTTTTCAGAAATACCATAGAAATTAATCAGTTCTTTTAGTGTTACAGTAGGGAAATTATTGAAAAGGTGACTTCCTTTTCATGAGGGATAGTGATGAAAACTTAATTCTAAGTGAGGGAAGCTGAAGACCTCGTCATGGAAAAATAAGTTAATATTGGTAAAATGCAACACTCTTTGGGAAATTCTAAGATGTGATATGTTAGATTTATCCTCAATACTATGCTAAATGATTGGGGAAAATGCAATTTCAGTAGTATATCTTTCATAGTTATCATGAGGGAATGTTTGGTATTTTGTCTTTCTACCACATGAGATCAGTTTTCTCATGATTGTCATCATTTTGTTAGGTTGTCTTACTATTTAAGCTATTAAAGATTGGTGTGCTGCTTGGTCTCAGGTGATCCATAAAGAGGAATGAAGCTTTGGGAAGGTAAACCACCATCAGACTGATTCGGTGTATCAACCTTCCATGACAGGAGCTCTTTGTTGAGAATTGTTGGCAATTGCAGAAGTTTCCAACTTAAGATAAGAGCCAGCGTTCTCAGGTAATGCCCTCGATCACACACCTGATGACAGACTCCTGCTTGCAAGTTTTTTCAGGTGCTGTGTTTGCTCAGTAATCCTTCAATGCCAAACTTTTCTAAATAGCAAGCAGGTCCCATCAGTAATGGACATCAGCCATTAAGCTTGTAATATTTGTCATATATCGGGTTACGGCTTTGTTACTCCAATGTGATGAATGAATGCTGCTATGCTTTAAGAAAATAAAGAAGTGCAATAAATTTAGCAGTACTGAAAAAGTTTGTGGTTTAGGACCTGATACAAAGGCCGCTGAAGTCAATGGAAAGTCCTCCACTGACTTTAATGGCCTATGGATCAAGCCCTTATTCTCCTCTCTTTTGAGGAACAGAACCCTAGTATGTAATTAAAATATATTTTCCCCTTTCTCACTATGCACATATTTTATACTTATTAATAATCTTTACAAAATTCTGCTCGTAATGCACCTATTGTTTTATTTTAACTCCTGTTTTCATGTTTTTCACAACTGTTTTGATTAAAAGAGGGAGGCTTGCACGGAGGTGATCACAGAACTTGATTGTTCATGCATGAAAGAACTGAAAGGGGTAATTTAGGTATTAAAAATGGGCTATAGTATTCCTCATCGTAATCTTTTTCTCAATCCCAATTATTCCTGAACCAAGATCTGAGGTTCTTAATCTGTTTTTACTCATTGCTTGCTTGGGCATATTGATATATTGAAGTCAATGGGTGTTTGCCTGAATAAAAGACAGGGTAATACTAAGAAAGGTCCTTAGGATCCATCCATCTGTATGTTTTTAGCTACAAATATTTTCCCAACAAACCTGCATTGCTTTTCATGGGGTGCTGTTTGCTCATCTTGGCATGCAAAGAGTATGGTTTTACCAAAAACATTTATTATTCATTAAAATCCTTCCAGACATACACAGATGATTAACTCCTCCTTCTACCTTATGACATAAGCAAGATAAAAAGTCTGTGTGTGTGTGTGTGTGTGTGTGTGTGTGTGTGTGTGTGTGTGTGTAAATATTAGGATCTATTTTAAAGTACAAACTATGAAAGTATTAGACTTTTTTTCTGACTAGGCTTTTGTGAACAATAAATTTAAGCTGCACAGTGACTGATTCAATGTTCACTCTGGCCACATCCATAAAAGTTTTGTACAACTGTTTAGCTTAGTAGTTGCTATGTTTGCCATAAGAGCTCCTGCTTCAAGTGATATAATATATATCCCACATCTGGGATGCTGTATATCATTTTAATATAATACAGCCAACAATATATACAGGCTAAATTTACAACTTTATATTTTAATTGACAAGTAATTTGTCCTCATAAATTGAACTGGTAATTGTCATACTGGCCCACTGCTTTTGGCAAAACTGATAGTAGTAGTATTTAAGGATTTATTCTTTTCTAGTTATTTATTAAATGCCAGTTGTGTGCTCTGTGCTAGACTGAGCTGACCTAGAGCAAAACACAGACCCTTCTCTAAGCAGCTAACATATAAATCAAATCTAGACAATAGAGCGTGTGTAGGGGAAATGCACATAAAATTTGGACAGTTTGATGAGTTAATGCTAAGACCTCATGGAAGAAGTTTTGTGGAGGCATATATGACTGAGGAGAGAGCTAATGATTGGCACTTAAGGACAGTCAGAGAGTTCCAGGCATGAGGAATGGCATGAAACCAATAGTTGGAGAAGGATAGAAATAAGATTTTCAGGAAGTGGACTTGAAAGGAATGTAAGAAGCGAGAATAGGAGGAAAGGTGAACAGAGATGTATGCTGGAGCAGAGATGTGATTCAGGATTCTCTGTGAATCATGTAAACAGTAGTATTAGGTCTTTTTCAGCAAAGGAAAACAGTCAATACAGTATATACTCGAGATGTGAAAAAGCTAATAATGTTTTATATTCAACTGCTTAGGCTATGGTAATGCTTTTCAATTAATTTTTCCAATAAGAAAATCTAACAGCTTTGAATTGTACAAACTTTTGCTGCTTATCTTCTGTCTAGAACCTACTTTGATTCTTCCTATCCTGGATAATTCATTTGGCTCAAAATGAAACTCTATTACCTTTTAAAACACTGCATCGCCGCAATGTGAATTTGCTTTCTATCCTCCCAGATGGTCATTGTGGTCTATAATATCATGGGCTACCTCATCACTCTTTATAGGCTGTACTCCTTTTCTGCATCCACTAATGATGTGTAAAATTACATGTTATTTGCTAAAATCATCTGAATTACTTTTTCACAGTTTTTCATGGCATATTATCTAAATCTTTGTTTAAGAAGACTTTAAATGGCAGATGTCTTGACTTTGGTGGAATTACTCTGAATTTATGATGACATAATGGAAAGCAGAATTTAGAAATATAGAATTCTCTCCCATAAATACTATACATATATTATGCTAAGCTGATGTCTGTTTAATGTGCAGTTCTGCAGATGATGGTGTGCCACAGGTCCATTGGTAGTTCACTACTCTGTGTCAGCAACTCTTGTCAGACCTGACTTACTCACTGCACCTCACACACTGGTATTATGGTATTTATTTGAAAGATGACATGTAATATATTGTTTGAGATCTAATAACACGCTGGCCATTAATGTCACTGTGAAATGTTTATAGCAACTCTGTAGATGAAATTATGGATATCCTCTGATAGTTTGTTTTTGAAACTGAACAGACAAAGGTAACAAAACAGGTTTCCTCTATGTAAAGGAAAAAGAAAATATGGTGGCAGATGCCTTGTGCAGGAAAGAGGGCTCTGACCTGCTGCCTGTTAGCCAGTGACTAACCCTCCTAAAGCTTTGTAAGAGGGGAGGTGTGATCTTAAGAGCATCCCAGTGCCATGGGACAAGGGTCTCACTGGTGTCAGGTAATGAGTTTCGGCTTGCCTGACCAATTCAGTATACCCCCCAACTCAGTGTGGCTATTATCTGTATCTAAAAGGTGTCATGTAATATGTCACTGGAAAGCTCATAACTCACTGATCATTAATATTCTTGTACGATGGATGTATGCAGTGTGTAGTAAGAGTTATGGATATATGCTGGAATGATGACTAAAATATGTTTAAGTCAGGCATGTCATTGTAAGTTGGTAAACAGGTGGGTCTAGACCAGTGGTTCCCAAACTGGGGTTCGTGAACCCCTGGGGGTTCACGAAATGTTACAGGCGGTTCTCGGGAAAAAATTCCCTAATGGCGGACAGAGCTGTCCCTAGGGACCCCAGCACGGGGCCAGCAGCCCGGAGCCCCTGGACTTCCAAGAGCTAAGCAGATCAAAGCAAACATATCTATCACACTGAGGAGATTTAAACTTCAAGACTCCTTATAAGAAATGGAAAGGGAGGTGGATATTTTTTGCTTTTTAAAATTAAATAGGCAGCTAGTATTGTTTTTAAAATTATTATGAAGAACAAGTTTAAGCTTTGTTGTAATGTGCGTTGTTTGCCTGGTCTGCTCAAGACCTGAATGCTTGTGTAGGAGGAATTCTTTGAGTTGGCTTCTTAAATATCTTCATGCTGTTTCACATCTGATACTCCTTGATGAAACATATGAGCCTTGTCTTATAACAGGCTTATTCAAAGTGATACAAGCTACGAAAGTGAGATCTTGGAAGAGTGTTGCCGTTTTCATAATGTAATAAAAATACTGTAATGATAAATAATAATAAATAGTGTGTAATAAGCATGTCATAAAAACAAATTTTATATTTCCAAGATCACTGCTTTTATAATTTATACTCAGGTAAAGTTGAAAATCCCTGGAAATATTCATTTTTAGGAGGGGGTTCGCGAGACTTGACATTTTAGTGAAAGGGGTTCACAGGCTGTAAAAGTTTGGGAACCACTGGTCTAGACAAATTAATGTGTATTTACTTCTCTGACCAGCCCAGTCATCAGGCAAAGACAATGAAAGACCATTTACATATTAGGTAAACAAAGTTATCAAGCTAACAAGTGGGAGAGGAAATAAACAGGGAAGAGAAACTTTATAAGGGCTATAAAGGTGGGGGTCTGAATCTCAAGTGACAAGCAATTGAAACAACTAATTGTATATAATATTACTGTACTATAAAAGTTTATCAAGTGAGATGTTTTATGAACTCCTATGACACACTGTGATTAATATTGTAAAATGTATGTATTACCACTATATAACGAATTATGGATACTTATTGATATTAGACTTTACAGTCTGTATTCAAACAAAGGGAGAAACAGGTCTCTCCTAGACAGGAGAGATGTCAGAGCTATTTACCTGTCTCCTATGTAAATTAAGCATGGTGGAATCAAAACAAAATAAGCCCTACTTACATACAGGGGGATTGGAAGCCCCCAAGAAAGGAAAAACAGTATAAGGGCATCCTACCTCTTGAAACAAGGTCACTGAACTCTGGAAGATGTAAGCAAAGACAGGAGCCATCTTTGGCATCCATCACTAGAAAGACACAAGGAAACATAACTCTTGCAATCTGAGAAAGATAGGTCCCTCAACCAAGGGGCAAAGGGAGTTGAAGTCTCTGGGAACTGAATATAGGTGAGGAACCTGCTTAGGCAAAGATCTTTTGGTTAGGAAGACAAGGGAAGCCAGCATCTTGTGCTTCTGTGAAGGTCCTGATTGAGGGGAAAGTCAGCCGTGGCTGGGAAGAAGGAAGATTGGTGAGATAAACCATCTTGAATAAAGCCTGTACCTTGCTAGATTAAGTTTTAGACTTTTAGATTTGTGTCTTCACTTTTATTTGCTTGTAACTCTTTCTAACTGTAATCTTTTTACTTGGCATCCCTTAACCTATGTCCCATTGTTAATAATTTGTTTTATTTTTACTATAAACTGACTCAGGGCTGTGTTTGAAGGGAAGGGTATTTACTTCAGTTAAGTTAGTAAACTGTGATATGATTTTGTCTCTTCAAAGGAGCAAAGCAACTTATTATTTCTTTGAGCTATCCAGGAGAGGAGTGGACACTTCAGGGCACATGGTTTTGGGGAAATTCAGGACTGGGAGTGTGTTGGGGTCAGCTTGATGGTTGTAACCAAGGCTAGTGGAAGTCAGAATGGAACGGTAGGGCTGTACACAAGCTGCTGGGGTCAGAGCTGCTGAACCAGGGCTGTCTAGCATGCAGACACTCAAGGGGTGACCTGCATACTTGTGGGTTAGCTATGAGCAGCCCAGGCTGGGAGCTACAGCACCAAAGCATTCTAAGGGCAAGTGGTGACACAACCCCTAGCTGATCTGGATTGTACACTCGGAATCACAACAGATGTAAAATACATGAAGTCTGAGTCCAAATAAAATCATATAGAAACTAATTGAAACATTTGAACTAATCATAATTTTCTATTTGCTATTTTACATGATCATTTCTTTTAAAACCCTTCAATTCCTATTTCTCATTAAAGGCCCTCAGCCTGCCTACTCATTAGTAAGATTTCCATTGTGTTTGCTATTTAAAATATTTTCAACAATGATGGGAAATGAGCATGCTTAGCAAAATTCCAATTAACCTTGCCTGGCTTCATTTCCAGTTTTAACTGATGCATGACCAGAGCTTCTGCTTCTGTGATTCATCTGAGATGACTTTATAAACACCCGTGAATAGGAAATCTCTCAGAGGAAAAAGTTAATTATAAAACACTTAGACAGATATATTTTTGTTGCAGTAATATATATACTTAAATGACACTGGCTTCACCATCAGCTGAATACCAGCTGAACTGAGTTCTCGTTGCCTACAAGGTTTGCTACCAACTTTGTAATGTGTACCTGATAATCATTTCAGCAGAAAAGAAAAGAAAAGAAAAGAAAAGAAAAGAAAAGAAAAGAAGCAGCAATTTTCTGTTCAGTGGAACACAGAAAGCATCCTTAAACATTTGGGACAAAATCCTGCCTTGTCTATGGAAGGACAAAGAGGCCTCAAAGCTGTCCTAGCTGTCCTCCTGAGAATCCCCCTATGTAGGGGAAAGGCTTGAGTGGTCTAGAATGGGAGTAGTGTTGTGGGGGAAAAGGAGAGCTACTGTACTCTGATGATCCCCAGTTGCAGAAACAGTCCCTTGAGGCCTCAGGCAGCATGTTGCAATCTACAGCAGGCCTAAAACTGCTCTAAATTTCACTCTGAACCAAAATAGCCCCTGGATTGGGGAGCTGCAAAGGTGGCATAAAGCCACCCAAAACCCCAGCCCTGCAGACAGCACAGGTCAGCCAATCAGAAAATACTTTCATGTAGAATTTATACACCACTACTTTCACAGACTGTCAACCACTATTCTTCCAAGCTATCATTATAATCCCTTTCATCCAAACAGAAGTTAGAATTAACCCAAATCAAGCTGTTCTTTCCAAACAATAGCTGACATTTCAAAATAATAATAATAATAATAAATAATTCAGAGGAAAAAATCTCATGAAGATTGTTACTTTAATGGGAACGTGCAGTGTTTTCTATTAAATTCAGAGTTCTCCAAAACAGGAACTTTCCCTCCACTCGCTAATATAGTGTCATTCAGATTTCATCAGTTCTTTGTCAGATTTCTTACCTTCTAATAAATCCCCCCTGCAGGGAATTTCACTTTTCTACTCCCACAACCCTGGGTGTGGTATAAGACCCCGAATGGAATAGAATATTTGAAGTGTTCTGCAGCACGTGCAGCTTAATGAATAGTTGTTCCCATTCCAATGATAGTGAAATTTTGCATTTGTCAGTGGTAAGACAAAGTCCCTCAGATGTAAAGATAAATCCCCTCTAACAATAGATCCTCTCAAAGTAAACTGAGTCTCTACTATTCATGGCCCAGGGATCTGCCACAGACCTGCTGGCTTCCACAGCTGCAAAGTCCTGCTCCGAAAAGGATGAATATGAATATTGTAATGCCACAACTCTAGGTGTATTGTCAGTACCAGGGATTGACTCTAGGATTTCTGTATCTTAAAGCATGAACCTCTACTACCTGACCTAAAAGAACCAGGTCTATTAACCAAGGTTGCAGCAGAGTCATTAACCTCTCTATGTTAGCCAGCCACAGCCAAAAGGGGACAGAGCACCGCACTGAATAGATATAGATTACAATACCTTCTTTATACGCAGTGTAGTTGTAGCCGTGTCGGTCCCAGAACATTAGAGAGACAAGGTGGGTGAAGTAATATCTTTTTGTTTTACCAACAGAAGTTGGTCCAATAAAAGATACTACCTCAGCCACCTTGTCCCTCTAATACCTTCTTCAGCAGTCACAGAATGCCCAATTAGACATTCTATGCTGTACTCTGCAATTCAGCCCATGTGGTAGCAAGCACTTTAACAACTGTCAGAAGGCATCCAGCTACTTCTGCCAAGGTTTTCCTGTCCCCAGAAACCTTCTGCCTGTTTCTCCCATTAATGTACACCCTTCTGGACCCTAAACACACAGGTGCTGAATCCATTGTGTGCTGAAGATATGTGTCTTAAAGAATAAAGTCTTTATACGCTGAATCATAGCATTTATATGCTGAGTCATAAAGCCTTTGAACAGCAGAGTCTTTGGGCATGTTATGGTTGCTCCAACACAAGTGCACTGGTTGGGGGTGAGGGTGTAGGGAGCAATTTGTCCCACCAAGCCCACCAGCAAAGGGTGCAATCCTGACTGGGTTTCAAGGAGCTGGGACCACTGTAATACTGGCAGCATTTGCAGCCTTGAGAGAGGAGATTCTGCGTGACATCACCATGAAAGTAGACAAGTTCCAGAGGGGTAGTCGTGTTAGTCTGTATCAGCAAAAAGAACGAGGAGTCCTTGTGGCACCTTAGAGACTAAAATGTTTATTTGAGCATAAGCTTTCATGGGCTAAAACCCACTTTGCCCACGAAAGCTTATGCTCAAATAAATTAGTTAGTCTCTAAGGTGCCACAAGGACTCCTGTTCTTTTTTCATGAAAGTAGAGTTGCACTGTGGGGAGCAGCAGTAACTATAGAAGTAACAAGGGGTTCCTCTGTCCAGGTTTCTTTAGGCAGTGCAGCTGTGGCAGTGTATCACCTTTTTTCCCCCTATATAGCTCAAATCTAAATGAGTACTTGACTGCCAACTCATTACCAAGAATCACATGTGGTATTCAGCAAAATTTCTAGTGTAATATTTACTTGAGTGTCCTAAAAATGGAATCATCATATCTTTATTTCTTATGAAAAATAGGCTCAAATTCAATGGCATCCTTTAGACTCTGAATAGGAAAACAATGTTTTCCTAGTTAATTTCTGTTTCCTGTTTTGTCATGTATGACTTGACCTATACAGAAAAATTAGGATAAAATTTATGCCAGAGGTGATTCTCATCAATCTAATCTAATTGTAAAGGTTTTTTTCAGAACAGTTTTGTCTCTCTTGTCTAGTAACTTGCTGATATTTATATTTTTGTTTTGCTTGAGATGATGCCACATTATTGGAAAAAGGAAGAGGAAAAAGTTGCAACAAACAAGCATTGGAGAGCAGAATTTGACCTTTACTGTTTTGGGTATTCTCAGGGGGAAAAAACATTGATTAATGGAAAAAGAGGAACATGGGGATTTAGAACATTCCTGATAATTGATTATGTATGCATTTTCCTTGTTTTGAGCAGCATCTTTGCTCAAAAGTATTTTATCTATGAAATTTATATTTACTTAGCTGTAGAATATCCTTGGACATCTAGATTTATACTGAACTTTTGAACCTCTTCTTTAATAAATAACTGTATCTTCAGTCACATGACTAGTGCAGTTACTGTGGTATCCACTAAGTTTTATAAGACTGACCACCAGAGAAAATTAGCCACTGCTGATTCCTGTTTTAAGCATTATTTCTCAAAACATCAATCATCAAACTGATCAGGAGGTTTATTTGCAAGAGGCCCAATCCTGAGGGTGGTGTTCACCTCCTGGCAGGTAATAATTTCAATTGATGTTGAGGGCACTCAGTATCTTCCAGGATCAAGCCCTAGTAGCAAAAATGTTTTAGCTAAAAGTAAGCACTCACTAGTGGGTCACTGGTATTTGTAAAAAGAGTCTCTGTCCACCTCACTAAAACAGTGTGTTTCTAGTTCAGTTGTACATAGTCAATGGCCCTGGTCATGCAAACCAGGGCCGGCTTTAGGAAGTGCGGGGCCCGATTCGAACAGTTTCGACGGGGCCCCAGAAGGGATGACTAAAAAAAAAAAAACCACGTAAAAAAACACGTGGGGCTTGTACTTACCGGGCGGCGCTCCTAGTCTTCGGGTCTTTCACTCGCTCCGGGTCTTCGGCGGCACTGAAGGACCTGCTGCCGAAGACCCGGAGCGCCACCAGGTGAGTAAAAATTAAAAAGGAGCCTCTAGCCAGGGAAGGGATTCTCGGCTACTTCTTTCTCCTCTCCCCTCCCCTCCGGCGGCCCTGCCACTGGGCGCGGGGCCCTCTTAGGCGCGGGGCCCGATTCGGGGGAATTGGTGGAATTGGCCTAAAGCCGGCCCTGATGCAAACAGTTACACATGTGCTTAACTTTAAGCAAGAGATTAATCCCACTGCACTCACTGGAATTACTCAAATGTTTAAAATTAAGCATGGTGAGATTAAGTCTTTGTGAGATTGGGGCCTGTGCTAGTTTCTTATCAATCGCACAAAGGAGAAGCACAAAACTGACAGACGAAGGTACTAAAATGGGAACAACTTAGATGCATGTTTGGTAACATTTAAAAGGGCTAATGGAGATGTCAGAAGTGCCCACTGAGTTTGTATTTTTTCTCTTTACTGAAAATAAGAAGTCCCATTTACTTTGTACTTCATTCAAGCCCATTTTGAGATAAGAGACTGTACTGAGGACACCTTTCCTATAGCAATTCCACTTACTGAGGTACTCATATGTATTAGTCTTTTAATTGCTTGGTCTCTTACCCCAGCATATCCAGACCACTTCCCTATGTACGATGACTGCAGATAATAGCCAGCTGAATACAAGTCCCTAGGCTTCTCACCCATACCTCATTTTTCTCAGGATTACTTTTAACTTTCCTCTACACCACAATGTTGTATTTCCCCCATAAGCAGCCTCTTCTCATGCTGCAAATTTTCATAGGCAGTTTATACCTGCCAGTTTCCCTATTGTCAGCTAGCGAAAGTCTAATTTGTTGTATTTCAACCTTTGTCATGTTTTAAATCTGCTTTAGAATTGATTACGAATGTGAAAACATGAAAAATTAGCTCAGCTCATATTGATTTTTTAATTTAGTTTTCTCTTAGTTCACTTTGTTGATATTGCCATGTGTGACCTTGGGTGGCAATATCATGATATTACCATGATGTACTGTATGATGTTCCTCCCACTGGGAGGAATCTGTGTTTTACTGTATAAAAATAATTGTTACTAGGAAGTGCTAAAAGAGGTATGAACTGCACCAGTTTGTGAGTGGTTAGTACTTAAGTGGCTGGAGACCAGGAGGATATTAATATCAATAGAGATTCTTCTTTACAATCCAAAGATTTCCTGTTGCAGTCCCAGCAAGGAAAGATTCCTCATATATTCCCAGTGGACTAGGAACATTATCTTTGTAAGACTCCCAAACTCCAATAGCTGGAGTGGCAAGAGTCCTGAGGTTATACCTGAACCAGGGTTTCTTGTATAGCAGTATGTTGCATTACCAATTGAGTCACTGGTGCCAGCTGTGTTTACGTATCTTGAACCATTCAAAGTCAGTGATCTTTGTTCTGATAACAATGGAGCATGCTGTACTTTGAATTCACAGGTAACATTGAAAAATCCATTGTTTGGCTCTCATCCAAAAATGGCAATGAGAAGCATATGACTGAATGGTGGTTTGCCTTCAACAGTTTTTGTAAGACTCTTGCTTTTTAACTTCTGTGATTTACAAATTAATGGAAATATTAGGCAATAATCAAGTATAGGGAATTGAAGATTTCCCTATACTTAGGGAGTCTTCAAAAACATAGCAGTGTCAGACTTGGGATCAGATAGTCTGTCAGATAATGAAGTATTAGCTGGCAAGAGATTATCCTTGAAAGCCCACATCCTCACCTATTTATCACTGTGGAATGTTGACATATCAGTTACCACATTCAGGAGGAGGTATGTGTGTTGTACTTTACAAGAAATCCGTAGAAGAGGCTTTTTCATTCAAAATTACTGCTAGATGAGAGAGTAAAAATGCTATTGTTATGGCACAGCTGGATGGATATAACATACAGCAAGAAGTGAACACATCAGAAAATCAACTGAAGAAGGAAGACATAGCAGGCTACATACTGATTTATGTCCAGCTAAGTATAGCGTAAAATATAATGCAAAACGAAAAAACTGCATCTGGCAGATGGGTAGAAAATATATCAAAGAACCGAACGGTAGAAATAATAATGGATGTTGTCAGCTTGAAGTTTGTATATTGTAAACAAACCATTTTATTTACCTTTATGAGCAGTAACATCTTAGATGATTGGTTCCAAACTTTGACCCTGGATCATAGTCCACAGAGATCTTGTTGGTGATCTTCAGTGAGCCAGCAGTCACATAGGCTGGCTCTTCTATTCATTTCCAGCAGCTGCGCTAAAAATTTATTCCTAATGGTGTGTCCATGTAAGCATTTACAGTACTGTTGTCACCACAGGGATGTTATTTGTTCACAAGTCGGAAGGGAAGTGGTTCATGTCACCATGAAATGGAGAGAAGGTGGTCTATGTTATAATCTTTCTCTCTAGGTATAATTCAGATTATGAAAATGTTTGATAGCCACTGTCTTGGATTATGAAAAGTGAAGGCATTTTACCACTCTTTATGCCCATTGCTCACTTACTGCACCTAGACAATGAAAATCAGTGAAGATTTGGAGCTCACTAGATGTGACAATCTTTGCGTTGGAGCCGTCATGTTGGAAGCACATCTGACATGCAGCTCACTGTGGATTAACCCTGATAAGGAAATCCCCACATGTGTGATATTTGAATTGAGAGAGGCTGCCAAAGCTGCTGGATCCTGCAGGTTTATAAATTAAAAATAAGTGGTGGTGTACTGGGAGCACATGTGGTGAGAGGGGCAGACGGAGAAGAGAAGGAAAAAGAGCAGCAAGGCGAAGGGGGAGTTTTGACTTTAGCTGAGTCAGTTTGCCCATCCCTGCGCATAAAACAGGGATTGCTAGTGACTCAACAAATAACCAAACATGCTGGGCTGGTTCATCTAAATGGCTCAGTCAGTGGTGTGTCATACACCTGAAAAAGAAACCTAGGTCTAGGAATGACCTTGAGCCAGGGCCAGCTCCAGGCATCAGCTGAGCAAGCTGGTGCTTGGGGCGGCAGATTGTTGGAGGCGGCATTCTGCCCAATCCTAGGGCAGCACGGCCACTTTTTTTTGTTGTTGTTCCGCTCCGGCCGCCCTGTAGGGGGCGGCGGCACGGAGAACCAGAGCGCCCTGCAGGGCAGTCCTCTTCCTTCCCTCCCTGACGACCGGAGGGGAGCCCTCACAGCAGGCGGCAGGAGGCAGCGCAGCGGGAGGGGCCACGTAGCAGCGCCCCTGCTGTAGCCCTGGCCACCCCCTTCTCTCTCTCTCCCGCCCACTCCCTCCCCCTCCCCCCCCCCCCCCAGCCGGCCCCCCCCCCCCGTGCCGCAGGTTTTTTTTTTTTTTTTTGCTTGGGGCGGCCAAAAAGCCAGAGACGCAACAGAGATTTGGACCAAATCCAGCCTAATGTAAATTGGTGAACTTCAATGATTTCATCTTAATCACATGGCACAGATACATCAGAATCCATGATTACTTTATCGGTAGACCCTCAGTGCCTGTGGGATTTGGAGATGTGTCACAAGCATTGCTTGCACTTTATGCTACCATTTTAATGCAAATAACTAAAACTCAGCTTGTGCATTGAAACTACTGAAGGGATGGTAATACATTAGTTGCCAATGCAGAACCAACTTTTGCAAATGCAAAGTAACACCCCACATTTTTGAAGTTATTTTTTCCTTAGATGATGGGGAAATGTCACCACTCAGAGAAGAATTAAAGATCATTAGTCTGGTCCAGTGTTGATGCAGTATGTTGGTGAGTTATTGTTACTCTTAGTTTCTCATGCAGCTGAAGGATTGATTTGGCAGCTCTCAAGATTGTCAGTGAAAATGGACAACTGTTACCATCACATCAATCCACCCATATGCAAAAATCCCCAAATGCCGTGGGTATTTTTAAAAACATAAGGCTTGTGGAATCCTTTATTTCCTTGACAACAGTGACAAAAATGCAATCTTAGCTATTTAATTTTCCAATTTAGGCCTAATTTGGGGGTTTTCTATGCTGCCATTCTATAAAGATGACAATGTACTAAAAAGGTTGTCCATTATCTGTGGGTGATTACATGGCCACTGAAATGTAAAAAGCCCAAGAATATTGTAAAATCTACCTGGGGACTCTGTACACATGGAACTGCACACAGCTGAAGATGTTTCCAGTGATACAAAATTCACTAAAGTCTGCTACAGAATTTGGTCCAGATATGCTATTACAGAATTTACAGTGACCCTGGTAATCCGGAAACTTTAAGCAGCAAGCACCAGATGTCCATAAAAAGGTTAAAACTGAGATCCAAAGCATGTTTGTTGATTGGTTTGGTGTTTTGGGGGGTTCTTTTGTTTTTGTTTTTTACTATATCATCACAAACAAATATGGAGAGACAAAGGGATGCGGAAAATTCTTGAGTTCAAATAATTATTAATCATCTCAGAGCAGATTTTATGTGGTTGGTTTGCTGTAGTGTAATACCATTGGAGTATAAGTTTTGTATGAAGGCTGTGTACCTAGAGTCTTAAATAATTTTGAAAAGGTGAGGAATCAGATGGAAATAGAGATGTAACTTACAGTGAGGGTTGTATTTTTTCCCCAATTTCCTCTCAATATGGGTTTCAGAATAGAATCATTTGCTGGCTTTGTGTGCAAGTGTGTGGTGTTGCCTTCTAGTGGTTTGCCCACGGAGACAGAAAAGGAACTGCCATTCCTATCAGGTAATGGAGTTCTCCTTTGGTTCAAACAGTAGAGGACTTCAGTTGAAGTGCTAGGGTTCCACAAGCTGCTACATTCTCTCTCTGTGTGTAGAATAAGTGTGTCTATTGTATGAAGCACATATATTCATTATAGTGTGGAACACTGCTTTATACTTTGTGGTCTCTCAGAGCTCCAACTGCAGAAGTAACCCCACTGACCATGGAAAGAATCACATTTCCCAGTCTGCTCTCCACTGGTTGCATACGGCTTTTTACGTTATCATGTCTAAGTTTTACATATTCATGATCAGAATTTCGCTTTAACTCACAACTCAACAAACAAAGTGTATTTCTATTTTATACTCCAGTCTAAACCATGATTACACTTCACTCTTCACTGATGTATGTGGTACACTTTGCTTAGTGCTTGATTGCACTAGCGTACTGTGCTTTATGTTCTGTATCTGGGTAACTATGGACATCAGAAAAGCCCTGTTTCTATTTCTGGTCATTTTATTTACCTAGAGTTGGGGGTCACAAGCTTTCTCGAGAAGCTGAACAAAAATAAGAAGAAATGATCAGATATACAAACAACTGGAAGGAACTTGGACAACCTAGTGGAACCTAGGCTGCTAAAGAGAGCATGTGGCCAGAAAAGGGAAGGGGGTTTTAAACTTTCCCTAAAACTCATTTCAAGGTTCCGCTAAAAGTTTGAATTTCTCTCTAAAGGGTCATCTGAAGCCCACTGAAGTAAAGAGAAAGGCTCTCATTGATGTTAGTGGGTGGTGAATCATGCCATACGAGTGTGAAACTCAGTTATTGATTTTTCACATATGAAGAAGTAAGAAGTATTGCTGCCCAAAAACTATACTTCCTGTCATGCCAGTCATCAGCTAGACAAGTGGATGAGCTACTTAACGTGTTACTCAGGGACTAAAGATCAGAACTGTGGTAAATTTTGCAATTATAGCTCAGAGAGTCGATGTGAGTATTTAGTTCTGTTTCAGTCCGTGTGAGTTCACACCATCCTCTGAGTTTCCTGAACCCAAAACACAGTGTGAAACTCTATCAGAACTGTTGAGTTTCACCTGGTTTCAATAAAAAATCATAAGTGATCCAGATTCTTCTGAAACTACACAGGTGTTCTAAAGGCTCACAAACATTTGCCAACCTTTCAACAGATAGGAGCTGTTTTAAGCTCATAACAAAACACATCACATAAATGAGTCTTTCATGGTGTGTTTCACTAAGAACATTTCACATGTTTCCTTGGGAAGGTCCAGTGGGAACCCCTAGTGTGCAGCCCTCAAGTTGCTTGTAACCTTGTCCTTCAAGATCAGTTTTAAATATGGTAGAAAACATGGCATTTTGAACTATGGACACACTCTTGCCATACAAGGCTGTGAAGAGCCTGTGTTTGTTTTTCACTCCTCTAGTTTTGAAAGGCCTGGGCTTGCAAGGAAATTGCAGCTATAACTGCTTGGTACTTTGGTGAAATGATGCAAAAGTGTTCTTGCAGAGTCTCTAGTTTTACTGTTGGTGGAGAAACTTTTTGCTTGTCTCTAAATCAACATTGTAAAATAACAGGTAATCATTTAGTCATGCCTAGTGAAATACTATTCGTATTGGCTTTGTAATGGTCTGTGATGATGCCAAACAAGGAAACAGCATTGTGGTTACTAACAGCAGTTACACTTGCAGTCTGTGAGACCATTTCATATGCTGTTTAGATTATAATCTGTTGCTAACCTAGCTTTGCTATAAATGCACAGAGTTGATTACTAAGTAAGTTTAGTCAGATGTTTGTGAAATGTCAGGATAACTGATACTAAGGAACAGATAAATTGTCCCTTCACACACACAGAAAAAAATAGATATGACTCAAATAGACTTGAATTTGAAATATTCTTGCTTTTTAAAGTGTGTTATCAATTTAGATATTAAAATATAAAGGAAAGACGTGAATAAAAATGCATGATGTACATGTCAGAAGAGATTGTCGTGAGTTTACATGGTTTGCTATGTGAAACATTTTCAGTTGTTTGTTGAGTAAAGTACTGAATGCTCATTTAAGATTAATTTAAGTTGTTTTATTGCATGCTGAGGTGGCAACATTTCTTTTCCACAAAAGAGGTTGAGTTGGAAAGGACACCTGATCAAAAAAGTATATTCAGGAAGAAAAGAAAATATTTCAAAAGGGATGTTCAAGTTAGACCTGCCAAGGCAGGTTTGCAACTCAAAGAAAACATTGCAGGGTTTTGTTTTGTTTTTTTAAATAAAGAATTCATTAAGGACTGCCACATCACATGGTCTGATGTGTCACCACTGAGATACAAACTGCATTACTTTCTGAAAAAAACATGCAAAGGGAAGCTCTGTACTTTACAATTGAAGGGGCAATGGGGCAGGGGAGGCTTACATCAAAAATATCAGTAGATCTTTTAATTAGGGCCACCAAACTTCTACAGATTTTTCCTTTCACAAACTTGCATCTCAGCTGGTAAATCTGGCTGCAGTAGACATTTGCAGACCTGTAATGCAGAGTAATATCTAGAGTAACAAATATAGGTTAGTAGTCTATTTTGCATTGCAAATATGATATGGTTAAGTTCCTCTTCTAACAGGTTGACAGAGAACTTTAGTTGGTATTCTTTGGTAAACACTGAATTAATTGCAGGCCAAGGATGGGCTTAGTCATAGAATACATAAGAAACACCATACAACATCTATTTTTCAGAGGCACCTCTAGCCCAGTTTTTCCTCTCCCACCCCACCAGCTGGCAGACACTAATGTAAAGAGGGCACAAGGCTTTTATTTACTGCTGTGTCATCTAAATCTGCTCTGGCTGTTTTCTTCCTCTTTGAGAAATTCAGCTCAAGAGATTATCAAAAAGCCCAAGGAAAAACCATGTCATGGGAAATAGTGGGTGTCTTTACCTTACAAACTGTGTGAGAAGGAAACAAAAGGGAAGTATAACCAAATTGTGGGAGGGATTGGAAGTGGAAAGAATTCAAAACTGTGGAATGTTCTAGAAGTCCCTCAGAAGCATTTTTGGCTATTGCCTGAAAATGAGGCTGCTTGACTAGCAATGTATCATAATTAAAAAGTTAAAATAAGTGTAATTCTAATAACTGTCCATCTACTCTGTTTGCACCTTAGGTTTAACTAGAATTAAGCAAAATTATTAGCAAATGTGTGCTCCATTTTTTGACCTTTCTGTAATGTGTGCATCCATGAAACTCAGTGCATAATGAGCCCTTTCATGTGACATAATTGTTAAACTTTTTAACTCTGAACCAAGTCAGGTGAGTAGGGCCAGGAATTTAAGTTCATTCTTGTATCAGCGCTTCTATATATCATGCCATTATTACATAGTGCGATTCTAGCCCTAGATCTGAGACGACATTGTAAGAACTTTTTGTTCATTCAAAGTCATGTTCTTTCCTCAGGGTACACAACACTCCCCCTAGTAATTTTTCTGATCTGAAAATACATTCATCATTTTCCTTATGAAGAACTGCACTATCTAAGACATATTTATATTTTTAATATGGTGATCAAAGCCTCATATTAGAATCTGATTTCATTGACATGCATAGCAGATGCCACAAATATCCATCTCACATTTTAGATATACATTTTCCATTACTGTGGGTTTCCTTACCCATCTGTATAGTTAGGGTTACCATATTTCAACAAGCAAAAAAGAGGACGGGAGGAGCCCCGCCCTAGCCCCGCCCCTGCCCCTCCCACTTCCCGCCCCCCCAGAACCCCCAACCCTCCCCCCGTTCCTTGTCCCCTGACTGCCCCCTCCTGGGACCCCTGCCCCTAACTGCCCCCCGGGACTCCACTCCCTATCTAAGCCTCCTTGCCTCTTGTCCCCTGACTGCCCCAACCCTTATCCACACCCCCACCCCCAGACAGACCCCTGGGACTCCCACGCCCCATCCAACCACTCCCCACCCCCTGACAGCCCCCCCCAGAACTCCCAACCCATCTAAACCCCTCTGCTCCCTGTCCCCTGACTGCTCCGATCCCTCTCCACACTCCTGCCCCCTGACAGCCCCCCCAGAACTCCCAACCCATCTAAACCCCTCTGCTCCCTGTCCCCTGACTGCTCCGATCCCTCTCCCCACTCCTGCCCCCTGACAGCTCCCCCCCAGAACTCCCAGCCCCCTACCCCCCGCTCCTTGTCCCCTGACTGCCCCCTCCTGGGACCCCTGCTCCTAACTGCCCTCCAGAACCCCACCCCCTACCTAAGACTCCC